>NC_084621.1:55586977-55886977 GCF_033978795.1 Nerophis ophidion | reverse complement strand
TTATTTTAAACCTTTGATAAATATATGACATGTGTATGCTACTCTAAGTGAATGAGTGTGACTATGTGTAATATTAATAATGTAAATGTTACCCAGGGTTGTTGTCTGTGAGTGTTGGTTGTAATCTTTCGTCGAATCACGTGGGGCAAGACGAAGAGGCAGTTCGTGGACAGGCAATGGGTCGTGGGGAGGAGCGAGGCAGTGTAGTCTGGGTCCGAGCAGGGAGGTCGTGGATCGAGGAGGGCAGTCAGGAATCCGGTTGGATGTCGAAGGACAAGGCTTGATCACGGAAGGCAGGGGAGTCACTGTGAACACACAAAGAGACATGAACCAGGGATACACAGAGAGAGAGCAAAGCAAAGGTGAGGAAATCACGGGGAAGGGGATGCCAGACGTGAAGCTTACGGGAAGGTTAGCGACGTTCTGGCAAAGGTTCCTTGGGTCTGCTGGTCTTTATGCCGCTCCCTTTCATCAAGTTCAGGTGTGTCGATTGACCACAGGCTTGTTGCTGCGCAGGCGTGCTGCCCTCAGCACGAGTGGGGACAAGTCTGAGTGCGCTGTCAAAGGAGGCGCATCTTGGCGCGCTGTCAGCAGAGGCGGCCGCAGCTCCAGCCGCCGAGGAAACGCGGGTTCGACTCCGTGTCATGACACTTTCTTTCACGAAGACAAGAATATAAGTTGGTGTATTACCTGATTCTGATGACTTGCATTGATTGGAATCAGACAGTAATGATCATAACGCCCACATTTTCAAATGGAGGAGAAAAAAAGTTGTCCTTTCTGTACAATACCACATGAAAGTGGTTGGTTTTTGGCATCTAATTCATCCAGCTTCCATACACTTTACAAGAAAAACATTGGCGGCAAATTCCGTAGCTTGCTTGATTGACATTCACGGCACCCGAGGGTCTTGTGAGATGACGCTGGCTGCTGCCAGTTCATTATTATGAAAAAATGACAGAGAGGAAGGCGAGAAACACTTTTTATTTCAAGAGACTTTCGCGCCGTCCCTTCCGTCAAAACTCTAAAGGCCGATTGCACATTTCCTATCTTCACAATAAAAGCCCTGCTTCATGCTGCCTGCGCTAACAAAATAAGCTGGCGTGCACAAGTGATGTGCACGCCAGCTTTCTGAGGGATCGCTTGTGCACGCCAGTTTTCCGAGACTCTGTATTTAGTTAGCGCAGGCAGCATGAAGCAGGGCTTTTATTGTGAAGATAGGAAATGTGCAGTCGGCCTTTAGAGTTTTGACGGAAGGTACGGCGTGAGAGTCTGTTGAAATAAAAAGTGTTTCTCGCCTTCCTCTCTGTCATATTTTAATAATAATGATCTTGCAGCAGCCAGCGTCATCTCACAAGACCCTCCGGTACTGTGAATGTCATTTAAGTGACGTCTTGTTGAAGATTGATGATCACTAATTTTTAGGTCTATTTTTTTTAAAAGCCTGGCTCGAGATCGACTGAAACAACCTCCACGGTCGACTGGTAGCTCGCGATCGACGTAATGGGCACCCCTGGTCTGGAGCTTAGCAGAGTAACCGTGTTATTCTCTTCTATATCAGTAGGTGGCAGCAGGTAACTAATTGCTTTGTAGATGTCAGAAACATGGTTTGTCATGATCACAACATCTAGACGACAGCGGGAGGCAGCATGCAGGTAAAATGGTATCTAACGCTTAAACCAAAAATAAACAAAAGGCAATTGCCCCTAAAATAAAAGACATTGATCCTTAGGGATGGCTATGCAGTATGAAACTACAACTGAACTGGTTACAAAGTAAAGAAAAACAGAGTGCTGGACGACAGCAAAGACTTACAGCGTGTGGAGCGAAGATGTGCATCCGTACATGACATGACAATGTCCACACAAAAACTGAAATAGTCTTGATTGCTAAAACAAAGCAGGTGCGGGGAATAGCGCCCAAAGAAAGACATGAAACTGCTACAGGAAAATACCAACAAAACAGGAAAAGCCACCAAAATAGGAGCGCATGACACTACATGCAGGAAAACACCAAAAATGTGCCTTGGCTCAAAAAAGGTTGAAAAACACTAATGTTTACAAAGACGCGTCGAGAGAATATGCGTATATGCTAAATAAGAACAGTTGTTTAAACGCCACCATGTTCTTTTTCATCATTACCAGCTAAGTAAGAATTGAGACATTAAAGAAATGTCAAAATAGTTCTCATGCAAATCTGGGACATTTTAGCAAATCAGTATTCAGATTAAAATGTCAAAACAGCAGCACACTGTCACTTTGTTTTTATACTCTTTCATACTCTTGGTTTTTCCAAATCCAGATGAAGTACGCACACGCTCGGCCCACAGCTGCAAAACCACTTCATAGAATTTGGCTTTCAATATTTACTGTTTTCTTATGATATAATACAGAACACACTCCAAGAGTAGTTCCCAGGTGTATTACCCAATATACATTTTTACTACGCTACTACTGTATATGTTTTTCTATAATCTATAACATTTCTCAGAAAAAAGCTGAATAACCATCTTAAAATACAGCCCAATTGACACCATATGACCTAAATGCATTCTACTTTGTTTCTAACACTTAAAGGGTGAAGTTTAAAAATCTATGCAGCTACGGATGTAAGTATGTTAAAAGGGAGCATTTTAAAGGTGTTGATTAGGATAAATTATTCAGCAAAACTTTCAATGAGCATATCTTAATTCATAAATATCTAAAAACACTTTTCTAAAGTCAATACATGACTAAGTAGAATGAATGTGTATATTTTTTTAAACCAAATTGAAATAGCAAATGCAAAACTTGCACATTTATTTTTAAATGCTACCATTTCAAACTGAATTGACAAATCTTTACAATTAGTCAGTCGTCAATTTATGTTTTGTTTTGGTCGACTTTGCTCATCTTTCTCCCTCATTGGATTTTTCTTCACATTCTCCTTCCGTCCAAGAAAGTTTGCTCATCTCTCTTGAGACCAACCTGATGTTTTTGTACTCTGAAGTATGTCATTTTACTCTTGCCATACCACATCTTGGACACACACATGCGCACACACACACAAACACACCCACACGCGCACTCGCATTGATTTATTGCATTCTTTGAAACTCTGATTTCAACCAATGCACTTTATGACAAATTAATATTCCTCTTGAGCTTATATGTTAACAACATCGGAGCACACGAGTGTGCCGAACAGAAGAAAACAGTAATGTTGTGCATGTGGAAGATTTTTGTTGCAATTACGTAAAAATACACAGGTCAAATGTCAATTTTAGAGACTAGAACTAATCTTGACTATACCTGACTGAAAGCGACCTAGTAGTTATATATTACATATATATATAAATATATATATATAATACTTAGAGTAAATGCAATGATAAATGGATGGAAGAACGAAAATATGAAATGAAAAAATAAAAATAATTATGAAGAGTATTTCTATTGCGACACCTCCGGCATTTTTCTTAACCACTGATATTCATTTAAATTCATTAATTTTTCACCCTCTATGCTCATGTTTCAATAGTGAGATACTGCCTATCCCAGCTGACTTTAGGGCGGCTGGATCAGCGCTTTTCAAAATTTTCTGAGCCAAAGCACATTTTTTTCATTGAAAAAATCCAGAGGAAAACCACTAAAAGAAAACGTAAATAAATGAAACTCAGTAGCCGATATGGACAATAAAAAGTCATTCTCGCAATCGTTTGATATGAATTCATACCATAACCAACCATGCATCACTATAGCTCTTGTCTCAAAGTAGGTGTACTGTCACAAACTGTCACATCACACCGTGACTTATTTAGAGTTTTCCTTTGTGTAGTGTTTTTTATTTTCCTGCGCTCCTATGTTGGTGGCTTTTCCTCTTTTGTTGGTATTTTCCTGTAGCAGTTTCATGTCTTCCTTGAGCGCTATTCCCCGCACCTGCTTTGTTTTCGCAGTCAAGATTATTTAAGTTGTGCGGACGGTACCCTTCTTTGTCGGGACATTGTTAATTGTCATGTCATGTACGGATGTACTTTGTGGACGCCGTCTGCTCCACATTCTGTAAGTCTTTGCTGTCGTCCAGCATTCTTTTTTTGTTTACTTTGCAGCCAGTTTAGATTTAGTTTTGTTTTGGATCGCCGTCCCTAAGCTTCAATGCCTTTTCTTAGCGGCACTCGCCTTTTGGTTATTTTTGGCTTAAGTGTTAGATACCTTTTTACCTACACACTGCCTCTCGCATATTGTGATCATGACAAACCACGTTCCCACATCTACAAAGCAATTAGCTACCTGCTGCCACCTACTGATATGGAAGAGTATTACACGGTTACTCTGCCAAGCTCTAGACAGCACAGACACTCAACAATGGCACATTTGCGGATTATGATTACTGGTGTGTGGGCTTCACGGTGGCAGAGGGGTTAGTGCGTCTGCCTCACAATACGAAGGTCCTGCAGTCCTGGGTTCAAATCCAGGCTCGGGATCTTCCTGTGTGGAGCTTGCATGTTCTCCCCGTGAATGCGTGGGTTCCCTCCGGGTACTCCGGCTTCCTCCCACCTCCAAAGACATGCACCTGGGGATAAGTTGATTGGCAACACTAAATTGGCCCTAGTGTGTGGATGTGAGTGTGAATGTTGTCTATCTGTGTTGGCCCTGCGATGAGGTGGCGACTTGTCCAGGGTGTACCCTGCCTTCCGCCCGATTGTAGCTGAGATAGGCGCCAGCGCCCCCCGCAACCCCGAAAGGGAATAAGCGGTAGAAAATGGATGGATGGATGGATTACTGGTGTGAAAAAAAATATCTTTATCCCAATTAGGTGAAATGACGTAATCTCCCACGGCACACCAGACTGTATCTCACGTCACACTAGTCTGCCGCGGCACAGTGGTTGAAAAACACTGGGCTGGATGACATCATGCAATTTGCATACCTGGCCATGACACAAGTATAGTTTTTTCTTTAAAAAGGTACCAAAAATATTATGGAGAGAAAAATACATGTTTGCGTTATTTTTGTTATTAGCATCAATATTTCAGTGTTTTATCTTAACCATTTGCGTTTTTTTTGTTTTTTTTTTTCAAAATATAGTTATTTTTAAAAATCCTATCACTGTTCCTTACTGTTTTTTGCGTTTTGTTTTTTTCAAAATATAATTATTTTTAAAAATCATATCACTGTTCCTTACTGTTTTGTTTTCAACTATGTGAAAAAAATATGCATATTTAAGAAAATGTTTATATGTTTGGGCTAAATTAAGCATTTTCAAGCATGAAAATGGTTACATGAATTAAAAATAACAAATCTAAGGTACTTTATTGCACATCAGATAATCATCATCACTAAGTAACCGGGGTGTAAAATTCATTTTCGCTCAAGGGCCACATGGAAGAAAATCTGTGCACACGCGGGCCGAATTATTAAAATCACGGCATTAAAACAAAAAAATAATGACAACTTCAGATTGTTTTCTCTAGCCAAAAATAAAACAAACACAATCTGAAAATACTACAATAAAAATATAGAAAAAAATACCCGGCAGGGATAAAGTTTTGATTCATGAAGGAAAGAAGAAAGTGAATGAATGTTTATAACTAAATAAATGTACATATGCATAAAAAGTGTTTACATATGTATAGTTTTTTCATGAATTAAGTAAAGTTCATGACTACCTTTTTCCAAAACACAATATAAAGTGTGAGATATAACAGGATAATGCATACATTTCTCTTTTGTTTTCAAAACGATTACAAAAAAGTGGTAGCCCAAAAATTTACTGTGGGACCCCATTTTTATGACTTGATGGGGTCCGACCCCCATTTTGGAAATTCCTAGCGCCAACACTGATGGAGTATTGGTGCATGCAAAACAGCAGCAGGCGGCTGTGGCCTGCGGGCCGGGTCTAATACTAATCAAATATCATCCCAGGGCCATGGATCATTCATTCGTGGGTCTTGACTTTGACACCCTTGAAGTAACAGGTTTATTAGTAAATACTTTAGTAATATTTTCACTTGTTGGTAATTGTATTTAGGAACTGTTTGTGTGTGCATTGGTTTATATTACTGCACGGTATGTTTTATTTATGTCTGATAGGTATTACTGTACAGCAGGGGTCACCAACGCGGTGCCCGTGGGCACCAGGTAGCCCGTAAGGACCAGATGAGTGGCCCGCTGGCCTGTTCTAAAAATAGCTCAAATAGCAGCACTTACCAGTGAGCTGCCTCTATTTTTTTAATTTCATTTATTTACTAGCAAGCTGGTCTCGCCTTGCTCGACATTTTTAATTCTAAGAGAGAAAAAACTCAAATAAAATTTGAAAATCCAAGAAAATATTTTAAAGACTTGGTCTTCACTTGTTTAAATGAATTCATTATTTTTTTTACTTTGCTTCTTATAACTTTCAAAAGACAATTTTAGAGAAAAAATACAACCTTTTTACCTTTTCAATTCCTTCCTCTTCTTTCCTGACAATTTCAATCAATGTTCAAGTTTTTTTTTTTTTTTTATTGGGGCGGTTTAGCTCGGTTGATAGAGCGGCCGTGCCAGCAACTTGAGGGTTGCAGGTTCGATTCCCGCATCCGCCATCCTAGTCACTGCCGTTGTGTCCTTGGGCAAGACACTTTACCCACCTGCTCCCAGTGCCACCCACACTGGTTTGAATGTAACTTAGATATTGGGTTTCACTTTGTAAAGCGCTTTGAGTCACTAGAGAAAAAGCGCTATATAAATATAATTCACTTCAAATATAATTCACTTGTACAGAATAATAAACACATTTTAATTAAATTCTTCATTTTAGCTTATGTTTTTTTGACGAAGAATATTTGTGAAATAATTCTTCAAATTTATTATGATTAAAATTCAAAAAAATTATTCCGGCAAATCTAGAAAATCTTTAGAATTAAATGTAAATCTTATTTCAGAGTCTTTTGACAGTTTTTTTTAACATTTTTGTTCTGGAAAATCTACAAGAAATAATGATTTGTCTTTGTTAGAAATATAGCTTGGTCCAATTTGTTATATATTCTAAAAAAGTGCAGATTGGATTTTAACCTATTTAAAACATGTCATCAAAATTCTAAAATGATTCTTAATCAGGAAAAATTACTAATGATGTTCCATAAATTCTTTTTTTATTATTTCAAAAAAATTTGAATTAGCCAGTTTTTCTCTTAATTTTTTGGGGTTGAATTTTCAATTTTTAAGGGTCAAAATTGAAGATAAATTATGTTTAAAAATTGAATTTTCATTTTTTTGTTTTTTTTTCTCCTCTTTTAAACCGTTCAATTAAGTGTTTTTTAAAAGGAAAAAAAATGTACGACGGAATGACAGACAGAAAAACCCATTTTTTTTATATATATAGATTTATTCATTAAAGGTAAATTGAGCAAATTGGCTATTTCTGGCAATTTATTTAAGTGTGTATCAAACTGGTAGCCCTTTGCATTAATCAGTACCCAAGAAGTAGCTCTTGGTTTCAAAAAGGTTGGTGACCCCTGCTGTACAGTGTACGTCTTATTTTCTATGATTGCTATATGTTGATTAGATTGGATTAAAAGAGTGTAAAGGCAATGTTTTTTCATGTCTAGAGGGCTTAATAATGTTCAAAATGTATTTAGAAGGTTGTAAACAGTTTGGCACTTGTACCAATAGCAAAATATTGGTGTCAGGATAACCCTAATACCAGTATATATGTTCCGTCTTCTCTGGGCTGTAGTATATTAAAGCGTGATCGAGATAACAGCTTTTTCTAGCACTCCAAAAGGTGCATTCTGTGAAGCTACGGTGTTGTGCTAAAAACACCAGCAATCACTTCTTAGACGGTGCACTGGAATGACCCAGCCACAAGAAAATGCATGTTGAAATAAGTTTTTCATTTATAAAAATAGAAAAAAAAACACTCCTTTTAAAATAAACACTCACAAACACCAAACAAATCAATTGGATTTGTTTAAATCAGTCCCTTAAAATTATAAAATGCTATTGCTGAATAGACGGTATCCATCCAATTTCTTCCGCTTCCGCGGGGCCTCTTTATAGCCACTTTGTCCAGCTCCTCCCGGGGGATCCCGAGGTGTTCTCAGGCCAGCTGGGAGACATGTCCTGGGTCTTCCCGGTGGCCTCCTCCCGGAAATACATGGCCTAAATACATCCCCAGGGAGGCGTCCGGGGGCATCCTGATTAGAGGCCCGAACCCCCTCGTCTGGCTCCTCTCGATGTGGAGGAGCAGTGGTTTTACTTTAGTTCCTCCCACATAACAGAGCTCCTCACAATATCTCTAATAGAGAGCACCACTACCCAACGAAGGTAGCTAATTTCTGCGGCTCGTACCCGTGGTCTTGTCCTTTTGGTCATAACCCAAATCTCATGACCATAAGTGAGGATGGGGCGGCAGTGGTGTGCCATCAGGGCCTAACATACCGTATTTCCTTGAATTGCCGCAGGGGCAAACTCGCTTCCCAAAATAATTAGCGCATGCTTAGTATTACCGCCTGGTCAAACTCGTGACGTCACAAGTGACACTTCCCCTGTCATCCATCCATCCATTTTCTACCGCTTATTCCCTGTCACAATTTTTAAAATGGAGGAGGCTGATTTCAATACCTTTAATTTGAAATTACATAAAGGGAAAAAGATTAAGAGCTATTCAGTAGGATAAGGTCCAAGCTTACATCACACTCCAATTTTTACTGAATACCTTTGGTAAGCGCAGGAGTGAGAAGAGGTTTTAAATTAATTAGCGCCCCGGCGGCAATTCAAGGAAATACGGTAATCAGAAATCATGATCATAATTATAAATAAAAGTATGTTTTCATTTAAATAATAAATAATAATAAATGGGTTGTACTTGTATAGCGCTTTTCTATCTTCAAAGTACTCAAAACGCTTTGACACTTACTTCCACATTCACCCATTCACACACACATTCACACACTGATGGAGGGAGTTGCCATGCAAGGCGCTAACCAGCACCCATCAGGAGCAAGGGTGAAGTGTCTTGCTCAAGGACACAACGAACGTAACGAGGTTGGTACTAGGTGGGGATTGAACCAGGGACCCTCGGGTTGCGCACGGCCACTTTTCCACTGCGCCACGACTTTCCCTAAATATCTAAAAGTATTCATATTCTCACCATGTCCTATTATGCTATTTCCAGCTATGTTTTTTTTGGGTTTTAGAATTTTTATCCAATCAGAATTCAGCTAAATTATGTTGCTATGCCGTACAAAATCTGCCAGAGGCCTTCAGAATCTACAATGCGGGCTTCCGTGCACTGCAAGGGAACGGACACAAACATTTGACAGACAGTTGCGATAGCTAATCAGATCACGAGTTGTTGTCAGTAAGGCCTTCCAGCTGGCCTAAGGTGGATATATATTGTAACTTTATGAGATAGGTAACATTAGAACTCCATTACCCAGCATGCCACAGTAGTGAAGAGCATGCAGAGTTGCCTCATTTACTGTAGGTTGTTGAATGTAGACATGCTGGCAGCTGGATGTTTTTGATGAGCACGCTGTGGAGTAAACTTACTGGTAAACAAGTCAGCCAGCACGCCTCGTCTGCATCTTTTATGATTACACAAGACAACACATATATTTTTAAGGCCATTTTCAAGAAGGATATTTAAAGAGAAACTACATCTTGTGAGAACATGTCGGGCAACCCCGGAAGCTAGCTCAGCTGTCCCGGCGATGAAATGGGAGTTCAGATATTTTATTTCTTAATTTTTTTCACGTTTAATTTTTATTTTTTTATTTTAGTTTTGACTGTACCACATAAGATATGTTTATTGTTGCGGGTTTATTGATTTTTAAATGCGCCAGAAAATAACCCGTTTAGTACAATGCCCAGTAGAGCATAAATGTGATTATGTATATCAGGGGTCACCAACCTTTTTGAAACCAAGAGCTACTTCTTGGGTACTGATTAATGCAAACGGCTACCAGTTTGATACACACTTAAATAAATTGCCAGAAATAGCCAATTTGCTCAATTTACCTTTTAATAAATAAATCTATATATATAAAAAAAAATGTTTTTTTCTGTTCGTCATTTCTTCGTACATTTTTTTTCGTTTTAAATAACACTTAGATGAACGGTTTAAAAGAGGAGAAAACACGAAAAAAAAGAAAAATTTCTTTTGAAACATAGTTTATCTTCAATTTTGACTCTTTAAAATTCAAAATTCAACCGAAAAAAAATGAAGAGAAAAACTAGCTAATTTGAATCTTTTTGAAAAATTAAAAAAAATATTTTATGAAACATCATCAGTAATTTTTCCTGATTAAGAATCATTTTAGAATTTTGATGACATGTTTTAAATAGGTTAAAATCCAATCTGCACTTTTTTAGAATATATAACAAATCGGACCAAGCTATATTTCTAACAAAGACAAATCATTATTTCTTGTAGATTTTCCAGAACAAAAATGTTAAAAGAACTTCTAAAGACTTTAAAATGAGATTTAAATTTGATTCTACAGATTTTCTAGATTTGCCAGAATAATTTTTTTGAATTTTAATCATAATAAGTTTGAAGAAATATTTCACAAATATTCTCCGTCGAAAAAACATAAGCTAAAATGAAGAATTAAATTAAAATGTATTTATTCTTTACAATAAAAAAAAAATACTTGACCATTGATTTAAATTGTCAGGAAAGAAGAGGAAGGAATTGAAAAGGTAAAAAGGTTGTATTTTTTTCTCTAAAATTGTCTTTCTGAATGTTATAAGAAGCAAAGTAAAAAAAATTGAATTTATTTAACCAAGTGAAGACCAAGTCTTTAAAATATTTTCTTGGATTTTCAAATTCTATTTGAGTTTTGTCTCTCTTAGAATTAAAAATGTCGAGCAAAGCGAGACCAGCTTGTTAGTAAATAAATAAAATTTAAAAAATAGAGGCAGCTCACTGGTAAGTGCTGCTATTTGAGCTATTTTTAGAACAGGCCAGCGGGCTACTCATCGGGTCCTTATGGGCTACGCAGCTGGTGCCCGCGGGCACCGCGTTGGTGACCCCTGCTGTATAGTATTTCTCCAGCAATGGGCATGTGGTGACATAAATGATGGTATTGCGAGAGGTAATCATTGAAGTCTGACATCACTGAAGGCCTAGGTGGGAAACGCACGGCCCACCACTGTTGGGCGGTAGCTACGTAAATAGACGGCGGGTCTAATATTGGTTTTTTTTACAGTCCAAGTATGTTAACACGCACACAAATTAAGTATTCTCTGTCCAGCATATGTCTTTGCAGCGCTATTGCTTCCTTTCTCATAGCCATTTGTGCATGTTCTTTCCAGACAAGCTCATTATAAAAAATTAGCGACCACAAAACAAATAAATCACATAGCAGGTGCTAAATGTTTATATTTGCATATCCTTCTTAGATAGATTAGATAGTACTTTATTCATTCCGTCAGGAGAGTTCCTTCAGGAAAATTACAATTTTCAGCACAATCCCATTCAAGATCAGACAAACATTACAGGGAGACAGAACAGGATCGCTGACGGGTCTGCCTGGGCCTTGGAGAGGGCGTGCAGACGGAGGCCAAGGGGAAAAAAACCTGTGTTCTACCTGTGTTCTGGGCGTTCTGATTAAGAGCTTATATTCTGCATTTACAAATAAAATGGATTTGATTTGATAGAAATGAAGACAGACAAGCTAAATGGATGACAATCTTCTGTACACAAGTTTAGTAGACAGCTGGATTCCAACGTAGAACCTCCTGGTTTTGAGGCGGGTGCGCAAACCACACAACCATGGATCTGGCACCAAAATACAGTTTCAAACTGTCACACCATCCCACACACGACTGAAGCGGGGGCTCCTCATAGAGTTATTAAAGACAGTCCATCCCTCAAACAGAGACAAAGTTTTTACATGGACTATGCTGAGGAGTCAAAGGTGTTTGTACGGAAGTTGCCAAATCTGGGTTGAGGATTGTAGATCCGATTAACAGACATCCTTGTGCAATCTCCAAGGACAACACAAATCGGCTGTGATGAAGTGACAGTTCCAAGCCCTCAGTGGCATGCGGGCCAAAGCAAACAAGAGGCAGGAAAGGATCGAGAAGATCTGTCCAGGTGGTACCAGAAAGTAGGTGGAAGAGCAGGTTCATTTATCACACACTGATCTCACTGAGTAATGATCTTTTTACCCTATGTTTGCTTGGCAATTACATTGATTGGAGACGTTGGAGAGAAAAAATGTCAAGCAAAAGGTAGAAATCTCACAAAGTTGCTGTTGTCTGGGGTGGATTTGCGGAAAGATGACTGATGTAATATGTTCTCTGTGGAACTTTGCGCTCCCTAGTACAGTTGGCAGTCATTTACCTTTAATTGGCTTTACACTTGACCACTGCATCCTCTTCACCTTCATCAGTCATGTTAAATGTGTGTTTGGGATCATTTTTAGTCAGGATACATACCCAAGGGAGGGAATCTTGCTATGCTATGTTGCAATCACGTTTTCCACAATGAAGCTCAACAGATTTCCAATGCCGGCAGCACTTGTGCCGCCTGGCTTTAGGTAACACATAATTATCTTGGGTGTCACTGGTGTTGCCAGCCATATGGACCATGGGTCCCCAAACATTTTGACTCAGGGGCCGCGTTGGGTTAAAAAAAAATTGGCCAGGGGCCGAAATGTGTGTGTGTATATATATATATATATATATATATATATATATATATATATATATATATATATATATATATAGAGTCGAGGTTACTGTGGTTTATCCGTTATACAGTGCTCAATACCGGGGTAGAGCGGAATATACGTTAGGTCAGGGAAAAACACAGAGGCTAGGTTTCCCTGCTCTTCAGGGAGTTGCTCTTTTTTCTTTCCCTGAAGAGCAGGGAAACCTGCGAAACAGGCTTGGAGGGATGAAATACCCTCTGTGTTTTTTCCTGAGCCAACTTGTGTGTGTGTGTGTGTGTGTGTATGTATGTATGTATGTATGTATGTATATATATATATATATATATATATATATATATGGGGATAGGTTGATTGGCCCTAGTGTGTGAGTGTGAATGTTGTCTGTCTCTCTGTGTTGGCCCTGCGATGAGGTAGCGACTTGTCCAGGGTGTACGCCGCCTTCCGCCCGATTGTAGCTGAGATGGGCGCCAGTGCCCCCCGCGACCCCAAGGGGAATAAGCAGCAGGAAATGGATATGTATGTATGTGTGTGTGTGTGTGTGTAGGTGTGGGAAAAATCACAAGACTACTTCATCTCTACAGAACTGTTTCATGAGGGGTTCCCTCAATCATCAGGAAAAAAATCTCCTGATGATTGAGGGAACCCCTCATGAAACAATTCTGTAGAGATGAAGTAGTCTTGTGATTTTTCCCACACCTACGTATTGCGCTCTACAACGGTATCGAGCACTATTCTCTGGATAATCCAATCAAGACATATATGTATGTGTGTGTGTGTGTGTGTATATATATATATATATATATATATATATATATATATATATAAATATTCTGAGCGCGATTATGTCATGTTACCGATGGTAAAATGTATTTTCAGACATGATTTGCCTGAGTGGCTAGGAGATATTGGTCTCGGGACACATTATTAAGCCTTTACCGGTCCGCGGATACAAAAAGGTTGGGGACCACTGCTTTAACCCAATCCCGGTGCCATTGGCGGGCCTGCCCAGCAGGCACAAGACGTCGATAGAGCATTAATTATACATACATGTCCTTTGAAACTGACTTCAAGACAAATTTGCCAAATAGTTCAATTTGTAAATTGAGACAAGGGCCAACATTGGCTCCACATTGTTGGTTGGGAAATGACCAAATTTCAATGGTCAAATCAACGTCACCACCTGACCTTGAATAAACGTCGCCTAATAGTATGTTGTTTCAACGTTGTATTTGTGTTGTAAAATATTGGTTGGAAAAAGGACCAAAATTTGATGGTCAAATCAACATCAGAACCCAATATTGATTAAACGTTGTCGAAAAGCTTGTTTTTTCAACGATATGTTTGAGTTGCCCTACGTCATGACCTAATTCAACAAGTTCTCAATGTTGTCGTAATGTCTTGTGCCTGTTGAGATGGTGGCACAAGTTTCTGTGCCCACTCTGGGATGGAAGCTGTCGATTTTATTTGAAGTGAAATGAAGTTGATTATATTCATGATATAATTGGGTTTTGTATTTTACATCAAAGCAGGTAAAAATAATACGATAAGTAATCAAAACAAAGGCACATTGACTAAAACAATAACACAAGTAACTGACATGTTTGTTAAAGTACAAATACGAGACGAAAATTGTGACACAAACGAAATACAATGAATTTTGTCTTGTCGTTGGGTGGGACAAGTTCAGAAAATATTAGGGGTGTGGGGAAAAAATCGATTCGAATACGAATCGAATCATTTACGTTGTGCGATTAAGAATCGATTCTCATTTTTAAAAAATAGATTTTTTAAATATTTTTTTTAATCAATCCAACAAACCACTACACAGCAATACCATAACAATGCAATCCAATTCCAAAACCAAACCTGAGCCAGCAACCCTCAGAACTGCAATAAACAGAGCAATTGAGAGGAGACACAAACACGACACAGAACAAACCAAAAGTAATGAAACAAAAATGAATATTATTAACAACAGTATCAATATTGATTATAATTTCAGCATGGCAGTGATTAAAAATCCCTCATTGACATTACCATTAGACATTTTTAAAAATAATAACAAAGAACAATAGTGTCACAGTGGCTTACACTTGCATCACATCTCATAAGTTTGACAAGACACTGTGTCCAATGTTTTCACAAAGATAAGTCATATTTTGGTTTGTTTAATAGTTAAAACAAATTTACATTATTGCAATCAGTTGATAAAACATTGTCTTTTACAATTATAAAAGCTTTTTTTTTTTTTCATCTACTATTCTGCTAGCATGTCAGTAGACTGGGGTAGATCCTGGTGAAATCCTATGTATTGAATGAATACAGAATCGTTATGAATCGGAAAAATATTGTTTTTGAATCGAGAATCGAATCGAATCGAAAAAATCGATATATTATCGAATCGTGACCCCAAGAATCGATATTGAATCGAATCGTGGGACACCCAAAGATTCACAGCCCTAGAAAATATCCAATGATTATTGGATATTTGTTACAAATCAGTTATTTAATGGCGTGCATTGAATGAGAGGTGATTATGTAGTAGAGCTAATCAGATGCTTTTCCTTGTGAAATGAGGAAGTCACTGCCAAAAAAACAAAATGTGTGGATGTAACATGTTTCACATTGCAATATGTGTACAACTGGGAGAAAGTGAAGAGGACACATTCAATTTTCACTCCTATGATGGGAGCAGGCGGGTCATCTATTGTGACATCTTTAAATCTACCTTTTTAAAATGCTGAAATCTTCCCCATACGACAACTTAGTGGTTGCTAAAAAAAGAGATTTAAAATAATATTTTGATATCGACACATCTCATCCGTGCATCTTGAGGGTTATTCCAGTCATTTATGCACGGATGAGATGTGTCAATATAAAAACATTACTTAGAATCTCATTTTGCAACTAAGAATACATTAATTTAATGAATACATTCAAACACTTTATTATTATGTACAGTATTGTGTGCATGAACAAAGTGATTTTAATATTGTGTACAGCTTTTAAACAAGAAATATGTTTAAGCACATCAATATGCAATCAATAAAAGTATTTTACTATTTCATTTGTACCATAAAAATTGCCAACTTTTTCCATTGTTTGGACACAATAAAGGCTTAAATAATTTAAAACACATATACTTACAATGATGTAATGTAAGTGGTTGTCTTACATGTAGTTATCAGTTGTGGACAGATGAAGCCCCAGCAATGCAGCTCTAACAAATGTGCGCGCTTCAATAGCGGGAATCGATTTTGGCAGGCCCCATCCCCTGGAAAAATGTAATGCCTCCACTTTAAATGTTTTCTGCTGCCAGATCTGCTTCAACCTGAGATTCTTCTTTCAAATGCTGTTTTCCGACAACAAAATTCCTCGAGCCGCTCACAATGTCCTAAGGAAACCTTTGGTTATTGCTCCGAAGTCACCATCTCTTGAGACTTGATGGTTTCCATCCTTCTTTATACTTACCATTTTGTAGTTTCATAAAAAGCAGATACGCTATAAAAAAAAAAAAACAACAACACATAATTGTCATGACGAATGCATTAAATCCCAGCCCCAAGGCCCCTTTACCAGACTGTGGTGGAATGATGGTAAGCAGAGAGAAACGTTGCATTTAGTACCACTTTAAACGCTTATCATTCTCAGCCAAAGAAAATATTATGAGTGAGGGTCACCGCTCTGCCTGAGGTGGTCAAGAGGTTGTTTTAGGGCTACCTTGGGGCTCAGTGTGATGAACTGTTTTTCTCCTACAATTAGGGACGCCTAAAGTGGCTGCTAAGAAAAAATAACCCACATTTAAGCATATGATTATTAGAGTTATGTAAACGTGAAAATAAAGCTAAATGATCCGTCTGACATTATTATAATTAGTTGAAGATAACGGGACAAGCGGTAGAAAAATTGATGGATGGATGTAATGACAAATAGTGTGCTTTTCCAATGTTGTGAATGAAGGAAACCCCAAATTCTAATATGTTCACATCTGCACACATTTGCACACCCCCACACCTCCGCTCAGACGGAAATTTCCTGTTAAGTAGTGGTGGGAGATGGATATGAAAGATCTGTCATTGGGCTAGTAGCTCATGTCAGCAGACAGTTTACAAAAGGAAGATTAAATATCATTAAACACTATGTAATTTTTTCGCATGACCAGACAATGCATGTGTGGTGTCTGGAATGGGGAAAAAACACAAAAATATCAGTGTAGAGCAAGGGTCCCCAAACTATTTGACTCGGGGGCCGCATTGGGTTAAATCAGTAAAATAAAAATAAAAATAAAAAATGTGTGTATATATATATATATATATATATATATATATATATATATATATATATATATATATATATATATATATATATATATATATATATATATATATATATATATATATATATATATATATAGAAACCCTGTTTCCATATGAGTTGGAAAATTGTGTTGGATGTAAATATAAATGAATACAATGATTTGCAAATCATTTTCAACCCATATTCAGTTGAATATGCTACAAAGACAACATATTTGATGTTCAAACTGATAAACTTTTTTTTGTTTGCAAATAATCATTAACTTTAGAATTTGATGCCAGCAACACATGACAAAGAAGTTGGGAAAGGTGGCAATAAATACTGATAAAGTTGAGGAATGCCATTAAACACTTATATGGAACATCCCACAGGTGTGCAGGCTAATTGGGAACAGGTGGGTGCCATGATTGGGTATAAAAGCAGCTTCCATGAAATGCTAAGTAATTCACAAACAAGGATGGGGTGAGGGTCACCACTTTCTAAGCAAATTGTCAAACAACATTTCTCAACGAGCTTTTGCAAGGAATTTAGGGATTTTACCATCTACCGTCCGTAAAATCATCAAAAAGTTTAGAGAATCTGGAGAAATCACTGCACGTAAGCGATGATACTACGGACTTTTGATCCTTCAGGCGGTACTGCATCATAAAACGACATCAGTGTGTAAAGGATATCACCACATGGACTCAGGAACACTTCATAAAACCACTGTCAGTAACTATTGTGTGTGTGTATGTATATATATATATATATATATATATATATATATATATATATATATATATATATATATATATATATATATATATATATCCATTTTCTACCGTTTATTCCCTTTTGGGGCCGCGGGGGTCGCTGGCGCCTATCTCAGCTACAATTGGGCGGAAGGCAGGGTACACCCTGGACAATATATATATATGTATATATATATATATATATATATATATGTATATATATATATATATATATATATATGTATGTCTTGATTGGATTATCCGGAGAATACTGCTCGATACCGTGGTAGAGCGCAATATGTAGGTGTGGGAAAAAAAATCACAAGACTACTTCATCTCTACAGATCTGTTTCATGAGGGGTTCATCAGTCGTTTACCAAGCAAAGGTAATACGCAAGGACATTAACACATCCGACACGTACGTAGGATTAACCGAAGGAGCGTTCAAAACAAGATGGAATAATCACAACGCCTCCTTTAGAAACCAGACTTTGCAGAATTCTACCGAACTCAGCAAACACATTTGGAACCTCAAAGACAATAATGTTGAATATTCAATAACATGGCAAATTCTTGCATCCAGCACACCTTACAACAGTGGTAATAAAAGATGCAACCTATGCTTAAAAGAGAAATTGTTTATTATATATCACCCAGAGCTATCATCCCTCAACAAGCGCAGTGAAATCATTTCAACATGCCGCCATAGACGGAAACACCTCCTAGGTAACACATGAGCCAATCACCACACCCTACGCCTGCTTGTACCCACCCACTCTGTGCTCTATATAAACCATTGTATGTGAATGCTTCCATTAAAATCTCCTGATGATTGAGGGAACCCCTCATGAAACAGATCTGTAGAGATGAAGTAGTCTTGTGATTTTTTTTTCCCCACACCTACATATATATATATGTATGTATGTATGTATGTGTATGTATATATATATATATATATATATATATATATATATATATATATATATATATATATATATATATATATATATATATATATATATATATATATATAAATGTATGGGTGGGAAAAATCGCAAGACTACTTCATCTCTACAGAACTGTTTCATGAGGGGTTCCCTCATCCATCAGGAGAAAACTGTTTCTTATATACCAGCCAGACCTGTCATCCCTCAACAAGTGCAGTGAAATTGTATCAGCATGCCTACACAGACAGAGACATGAGCCAATCACCACGCCCCTACGCCTGCCTGTACCTACCTGTTCTGTGCCCTATATAAACCATGGTATGTGAATGCTTCCATTAAAATCTCCTGATGATTGAGGGAACCCCTCATGAAACAGTTCTGTAGAGATGAAGTAGTCTTGTGATTTTTTTTCTCACACATACATATATTGCGCTCTACCACGGTATTGATAATCTAATTAAGACATATGTATGTATGTATATATTATTATTTTTTGTATTTTTTTATTATTTATTTATTTTATTTGGGACGTCTTGTGGGCTGGATTTTGGACTCTGGCGGGCCGGATCTGGCCTGCGTGCCGTAGTTTGGAGACCCCTGGTGTAGAGTATTCATATTATAAATGAAAATATACTATCAGCAGTGGGTATTTTATTTTCTTCAAAAAATGTCCACACAGTATTAAATGGATTTATTGTCATCATTTGCAGTGTATTTTTGGGATTACCTATAGAGGCCTCCAATATGCGTCATATAGATTGTGCAGGAGTACAGTTAAGTGTTGATACTTTAGAAATACTGGAGGTTAAAGTTTTTTAAAAAAATTAAGTCTAAAAAAAACTTGTATTCTCTTTACAGATTAATATATACTCGTTGGGTATACTTTAATCAGTAACAGAATAAGAATATTTCACATATATGTACAGGTACCCCTATGTCTCATAAAGGAACGTTCTTAAATCATGTTCAAGGCAATATTGCTCCCTGGTGAACAAAGAAGATACTGCATGGTACTGCATACTATTTTTCCACCTCCGCGCTCCAAAAATCAACCTAATAAATTCTGATAGAATAAAGTTAATGATAAATAATTGTACTAATATTATTATTATTGTTATTATTATTATTATTATCATTATTATTATTATTATTATTATTATTATTATCATTGGTCGTCGTAGGAGTAGTATCATTATTGTCTATTACATGTTAACCATTCTAAAGTACGCAGGTAATGCAGCAATATTTAACATTGTATCATTGTAATATTGCAGTATATTGTAACTTTTTATTGTATTGTATCTATATGAACTAATTCTACTACCAATACTACAACACACAAAAAATCCCATGCATTTCGTTTTACTGAATATGTTTTTCTTTTCAGTATTAAAATAAATGTGCATTTCCAAAAAATCTGGCTTATTAGTGATTACCAGAGCCCCAAGAAAGTCTGCGGGCTATAGAGCGTCTTCTATTCGGGCTCCAGTACTCTGGAATTCCCTACCGGTAACAGTTCGAGATGCAACCTCAATAGAAGCATTTAAGTCCCATCTTGAAAGTCATTTGTAAACTCTTGCCTTTAAATAGACCCCTTTTTTAGACAAGTTGATCTGCCGTCTCTTTTCTGCCCCATCTCTTGCGTGTAGAGGTTATCAGGTGACCACAGATGACGTGCCAGCTCATCTGTGCAACAGTTGGGGACGTCTCTGCGCTGCTGACTTGTTTCCATTCAAAATGATTCCTGTGCTGGCCCCACTATGGACTGGACTCTCACACTATTAACTAGATCCACTCGACATCTGCGGTACCCTCCAAGGTTTCTCATTGTATCCCGTTGGGTTGAGATTTTTCCTGCCCTGATGTGGGATCTGAGCCAACGATGTCGTTGTGGCTTGTGCAGCCATTTCAGACACTAGTGATTATGGGCTATACACATAAACTTTGATTGATTGATTGAAATGCAGCAAAGTACAGTACTTTTAAAAAAAAGCATAGAGATTTCTTAAAGGAGTTTAAAAAATGAGAAAAATTAAATGACTTGAAAAGCACAAATAACAGCTATAGACTGGCTGTATATAAGCAGTGTGAGTGTGTGGTGTAAAGTGTGTTGTCTTTTGACAGATACTCCAATAGGTTAAACTATCTACGTTAAAGAGATTTGAGACCCACACATTTATAAAATTAACATTATAGTGTTCATGACTTGAAGCTGATGCTGATAATGTTCATTTTATATGGAGATACATTCATGATGAAGCACAAACATGTTGATCCATATTTTTTTAATCACAAATTATAGATTAAAAAGTCAGAGACAGGATATTATATTCACACAACAGCCGTTGAGCTATATATTTTCGTTAGGTGTTTACTTGTTTAAAATGGATCCACATTGTGCTACACCCACTCATCTTCACACAAGACAATAACAACATCAAAACAAAAAAACAAGAAGACACTTAAGAACCTGTGAAATTCATAAAGAATGATGTATATATTAAAAAGCACTAAAATGCAACCATTATAAACAGTTAGGAATAGGAAACTATTCTAAAGTCCAAAGAATTATGTGGCCAAAATATGTTGTTTTTTTGTAAATAGTATGCAAGATCACTCTTCGATCCACCAGTCAGGAAATGATGTAGTTATTGTTAAAACATATTTTTTTATTAAACCAATAACTTCAATATTGCAATTTCCTCTTGGGCTGGCCTGGAGCAAATGTTGAGTCACTCCGGTTGGTTTCACGGCTGTACTTTCAAAGTTTGTCCACATGGTGTCACTGTCGTTTCAAGTTTGCATTGTGGTGAGTCATGAACGGATGCATGTAGTCACTCAAAGGGACAAGCGGTAGGTAGAATGGATGGATGTAGTCACTCACTGAACTGGTTAGCTTAGGGGTCTGCAACCCACGGCTCCAGAGCCGCAGAAGCAGGGGCTCTTTCATTTGCCTTTCAAAAAATGTCAATAAATAATGGTTATTTAATTTTAATCGATTTAATTGATTGTTTTAATGTAACTGTTTTTATATTAGAGAGTTTGTGATTTGGCAATAATTGCAATATCGAAATGTACATAACACCCCTTATGTGTCATCTTTTGCTGCCTAGCAATCGTGTTGTTTTTAGCAGTCAACCCCTGGTAAACAAGCAGTGGATAAATCAAAAAGAGAATAATTTCTGATGAAAATAGAACATTTAATGCTTCTTGGAGAGATTAATTTGCGTTCCCTGTTGATGAGGTTGGTTTAATGCTGAATGGTCCATACAGGTTTTGGAGCATCATATGTTGCCATCCAAGCAACGTTATCATGAACGCCCCTGCTTATTTCAGCAACATAATGCTAAGCCATGTGTTACAAAAGCATGGCTTCATAGTAAAAGAGTGCAGGCACCAAACTGGCCAGCCTGTAGCCCAGACATGTCTCCCATCGACAATGTGTGGCGCAACATGAAGCATAAACTACAAACCCTGTTTCCATATGAGTTGGGAAATTTTGTTAGATGTAAATATAAATGGAATACAATGATTTGCATATCATTTTCAACCCATATTCAGTGGAATATGCTACAAAGACAACATATTTGATGTTCAAACTGGTAAACTTTTTTTTTTTGCAAATAATCATTCACTTTAGAATTTGATGCCAGCAACACGTGACAAAGAAGTTGGCAACGGTGGCAATAAATACTGATAAAGTTGAGGAATGCACATCAAACACTTATTTGAAAAATCCCACAGGTATCCAGGCTGATTTGGAACAGGTGGGCGCCATGATTGGGTATAAAAGCAGCTTCCATGAAATGCAAAGTAATTCACAAACAAGGATGGGGCGAGGGTCACCTATTTGTAGGCAAATTGTTGAACAGTTTTAGAACAACATTTCTCAACGAACTATTGCAAGGAATTTAGAGATTTTACCATCTACGGTCCGTAAAATCATCAAAAGGTTCAGAGAATCGGGAGAAATCACTGCAAGTAAGCGATGATATTACGGACCTTTGATCTCTCAAGCGGTACTGCATCAAAATGACATCAGTGTGTAAAGGATATCACCACATGGGCTCAGGAACACTTCAGAAAACCACTGTCAGTAACTACAATTGGTTGCTACATCTGTAAGTGCAAGTTAAAACTCTGCTATGCAAAGCAAAACCCATTTATCAACAACACCAAGGAACGCCGCTGGCTTCGCTGGGCCCGAGCTCATCTAAGATGGACTGATGCAAAGTGGAAAAGTGTTCTGTGGTCTAACGAGTCCACATTTCAAATTATATTTGGAAACTGTGGACATGGTGTCTTCCGGAACAAATACCCATCCGGATTGTCATAGGCGCAGAGTTCAAAAGCCAGCATCTGTGATGGTATGGGTGTATTAGTGGCCAAGGCATGGGTAACTTACACATCTGTGAAGGCACCATTAATGCTGAATGATCCATACAGGTTTTGGAGCAATATATGTTGTCATCCAAGCAACGTTATCATGGACGCCCCTGCTTATTTCAGCAAGACAATGCCAAGCCACGTGTTACAACAGCGTGGTTTCGTAGTAAAAGAGTGCGGGTACTTTCCTGGCCCGCCTGCAGTCAAGACCTGTCTCCCATCGAGAATGTGTGGCGCATTATGAAGCGTAAAATACGACAGCGGAGACCTCAGACTGTTGAATGACTAAAGCTCGACATAAAACAAGAATTAGAAAGAATACCACCTGAAAAGCTTAAAAATTGTTCTCCTCAGTTCCCAAAAGTTTATTGAGTGTTGTTAAAAGGAAAAGCCATGTCACACAGTGGTGAAAATGCCCCTGTGCCAACTTTTTTTGCATTGTGTTGCTGCCATTTAATTCTAAGTTAATGATTATTTGCAAAAAAAAATGTGTTTCTCAATTCGAACATTAAATATATATTTACAATCTATTCAATTGTAAAAAGATCTATTCTATGCAATCTAAAATTGAATATATATTGAAAATAATTTGCAAATCATTGTATTCTGTTTTTATTTACTAATTACAAAACGTGCCAACTTCTCTGCTTTTGGGTTTTGCATACTGTTACCAATGACGGAGCAAAAATTAAGGCGCTATGAATACTTTTGACATTTTCCATGCACCTATCTTCATGCAAAATGAGGCAAACGGATCGCGTTTAGAAATAGCAATCTCTTCATTCTCCAGATATCAGACACTATAGCCACACATTATGACAAGAGGATGTTCCTCCAATGATCAACTGCACTGCAGGGATTTCCCATCTTGTTCACATCCTGCAGCACGTAGCCTTGCTCAAACATGTCATGTGACGTAGTGTGGACAAGCAGAACCAACCAGTATAGCAGCATGGTGTTGCAGTATAGCCTGCAACTTAAAGGCCTACTGAAATGAGATTTTCTTATTTAAACAGGGATAGCGGGTCCATTCTATGTGTCATACTTGATCATTTCGCGATATTGCTGTATTTTTGCTGAAAGGATTTAGTAGAGAACATCAACGATAAAGTTTGCAACTTTTGGTCGCTAATAAAAAAGCCTTGCCTGTACCGGAAGTAGCAGACGATGTGCGCGTGACGTCACGGGTTGTGGAGCTCCTCACATCTGAAAATTGTTTACAATCATGGCCACCAGCAGCGAGAGCGATTCGGACCGAGGAAGCGACGATTTCCCCATTAATTTGAGCGAAGATGTAAGATTCGTGGATGAGGATAGTGAGAGTGAAGGACTAGAAAAAAAAAAAGACAGGGCAGTCGGAGCGACTCAGATGTTATTAGACACATTTACTAGGATAATTCTGGAAAATTCCTCATCTGCTTATTGTGTTACTAGTGTTTTAGTGAGATTGTATGGTCATACCTGAAAGTCGGAGGGGTGTGGCTACGGGTGTGGTGACCGCCAGTGTCTCTGAGGGAAGCCACGTTTCTCGACGAGGCGAAGCGAAGGCAGCCGTTGGGGCCGGGCTGAGATTCCGCCCCCCCAATCCTCCACGGTGGAAGCATCCCACGTTCAGGCGTAAGAGCTGACTTATTACCACAATTTTCTCACCGAAACCTGACGGTTGTTATGTGGTAGGGAACCATGTTCGCTTGACCGCTCTGTTCCATAGTAAAGCTTCACCTTCGGAACAAGGAAACACCGGCTGTGTTTGTGTTGCTAAAGGCAGCTGCAATACACCACTTCCCACTTACATCTTTCTTCTTTGACGTCTCCATTATTAATTGAACAAATTGCAAAAGATTCAGTAACACAGATGTCTAGAATACTGTGTAATCATGTGATTAAAGCAGACGACTTATAGCTAGGATCGGGCTGGAACAAAATGTCAGCTACAATCCGTGACGTCACGTGCACGTGTCATTTTACGCGTCATCACGTTTTCAACAGAATACTTTGCGGGAAATTTAAAATTGCAATTTAGTCAACTAAAAAGGCCGTATTGGCATGTGTTGCAATGGTAATATTTCATCATTGATATATAAACTATCAGACTGCGTGGTCAGTAGAAGTGGGTTTCAGTAGGCCTTTAAGAACACATTGTATGTGTGTGACGTTGATATATTATTACCATTGAAACATTACATGACACGCCTGCATCAGACGCCTAATAATTTGCATCCAACACAAGCCTCTGCCAGATCACACTAATAATCTGTGTTTCCACCGCATCTTTGCATCAAGCTGACTATATATATATTTGTGTTCTTACTTTGTGCCTCTGGTCTGCATGATTTTCATATGAATGCACCATTTTGGGCTAAGGTGACGGTTGCTATGGCAGCCAGCGAAGGGCGGTCGTGTCAGACGCCTCGTTCAGAATGGACGCTCGCTGCATTGGATGGCGTGACGTCACGTCACCAGGGAAACCCGGCTGCGCGAGGCACGTGTCATATATAAAAGCGGAAGGCGGTCCACTGGTTGGCGCACTCGGACCCAAGAAGCATCAGCCGTGAGGTAAGCCATAATCCCGCTTTAGCCGTCACCAACCCGCACGCAACCTATATTCGAAGAAAATTACTCGTTGACGTCATTGTAAAACGTTGAGATACGACATTACATATATTCATCCCCGACGTCCTATTTTTGCTCGCGGAAGTTACTGCCTCATCATCGGCTGGTGTTGGTTTATTTCATATATTCGTGTAATAATACTCACAATTATTAGTTAATAATGAGTGGGTATCGTATGTAACGCGGTGGAGTCTCTTAAGGGGGATACAGGCCTATCTTCCCCGTGGAATGGAGGACAAGCCCCCTGATGGGAGGAGATGCGGTTATGGCGCCAGTCCAGTAGTCGTGTAATCGATGCGTTGTTGCATCATTTTTTTGTAATTTTACCTCAGTTGTGAAATTGTTTTACAAATTAGCTTTTAAAACACGACGTGGGAATGAGGGAATACACGCTGATGCGACAGAAACCTTGCTAGCCTGACATTGGGCAGCTCCCCCTTGCTGCATCTTTGCGGAAGTAACATGGCCGAGTTACGTAACGCGACATATTGCAACGTTTGTCAGTGTAATCTGCGGCCAAACGGCAATTCTTTACGAGCATTGAAATGTGTCGGGATGGTGTAAAATGTTATATTTTGAACGCGGTGCTGCTAAATGGCTGCAAGAAGAGCTACGTGACTGTGTCTCTTCGTAATGAAGTGTGATGCCTGGCGCAGTGGGAATATGTGTGCATACGTGTCGTGACTAATGTGGTCGTTATGAAATATGAAATATTTTATGGAATGTCTGCAATGAGCTGGCGACTTGTCCAGGGTGTACACCGCTTTCCGCCCGATTGTAGCTGAGATAGGGGCCAGCGCCCCCCGCGACCCCAAAAGGGAATAAGCGGTAAAAATGGATGGATGGATGGATAGGCACCAACGCCCCCAAAAGGGAATAAGCAGTAGAAAATAGATGGATGGATTGTCTCATAAACAAGTAAGCAAGTGTTAAAAACCCTAATGTGCGAAGCATCTTATCTATTTTTCTGTCCAAGTTGGTCTATAAAGAAGAATTATAGATGCAACCATGCAAGAACACTGCATACCTGTCAACATTTGCATTATAGAAAGAGTGGAAAATAAGGAATTTTCTGAAGGTCATCACTCCAGCTGGCGGAGGTCAATGCAGGCCTCAAGATGGTGCTGCGATGAAGAGACACTGCTAATGTTGATGCTGATATCTCAGATCGATGCGGCTAGAATATTCGTACTGAATCCGTTGCTGTATACGCCGGAGATGACTGAATTTCATTAAGCACAGGCCTGTAGCTGCAATGTGCTAAGTCATGTCAGTGCTAGATGTCTCAGCAGGCTTTTCAGGCCTACTTCAAAAGATGCAACTGTCAGTTTTGTCAGAGGTTTTTCAAGTTAAAGTCCCGACGATAGTCTCACACACACTAGGTTTGGTGAAATTATCCTCTGCATTTGACCCATCCCTTAGA
The DNA here is from genome assembly GCF_033978795.1 of Nerophis ophidion. NCBI lineage: Eukaryota > Metazoa > Chordata > Actinopteri > Syngnathiformes > Syngnathidae > Nerophis > Nerophis ophidion. The sequence continues at coordinate 55,859,914 of NC_084621.1, read as the reverse complement.
CCAGTGGTTCTCAAATGGGGGTACGCGTACCCCTGGGGGTACTTGAAGGTATGCCAAGGGGTACTTGAGATTTTTCTAAAATATTCTAAAAATAGCAACAATTCAAAAATCCTTTATAAATATATTTATTGAATAATACTTCAACAAAATATGAATGTAAGTTCATAAACTGTGAAAAGAAATGCAACAATGCAATTCTCAGTGTTGACAGCTAGATTTTTTGTGGACATGTTTCATAAATATTGATGTTAAAGATTTTTTTTTTTTTGTAAAGACATGTTTAGAATTAAGTTCATGAATGCAGATGGATCTCTATTACAATCCCCAAAGAGGGCACTTTAAGTTGGTGATTACCTCTATGTGTAGAAATCTTTATTTAGAATTTAATCACCAGTTATTTTTATATCTTTTTTTCCAAATAGTTAAAAAAAGACCACTACAAATGAACAATGTTTTGCACTGTTATACAATTTAATCAATCAGAAACTGATGACATAGTGCTGTATTTTACTTGTTTATTTCTTTTTTCCAACCAAAAATGCTTTGCTCTGATTAGGGGGTACTTGAATTAAAAAAATGTTCACAGGGGATACATCACTGAAAAAAGGTTGAGAACCACTGCCTTAGACCAGTGGTTCTTAACCTTGTTGGAGGTACCAAACCCCACCAGTTTCATATGTGCATTCACCAAACCCTTCTTTTGTGAAAAAAAAAAAAAAAAAAAATGTTTCAAATTCAAGACAAAGTTATGTTTTTTTTACTGGTGCACAAAATGAACCGTGCATGGTCATCACCTTGTTCAAAGAACAAAACCAACACAGTGCATGAACTCAGGACTAATTACACACCTGCAAATCAGAGGGAACATTGTTTTGGGGTATCCATAATACGCCGATAGGGAGGCTCCGCCGAACCCCTGAGGCCGACTCATCGAACCCCTAGGGTTTGATCGAACCCAGGTTAAGAACCACTGCCTTAGACTTAGACTTAGACAAACTTTAATGATACACAAGGGAAATTGTTCAACACAGTAGCTCAGTTACAATGATGGAGAGTGTAAGGATGGAAAGGACAATGCAGGTATAAATAGACTAGATATAGCAATATAACATATCTGCAAATATATAAAATATATACTTAATATGTGTACAGTATATTACATATACAGATATATTATGCCTATCACATATATACAACATATACCAATTACCATGTACAATATTAAAGTATATGTGGCAGTCCCAGCATAAAATAGAGATAGAGCCCCATATCTATCCCCATAGATAGTACTTTATTGATTCTTTCAGGAGAGTTCATTCAGAAAAATTAAAATGTTCATCCCCCGGGAAGGTGAAGGGAGCAGTGAGCGGCAGCGGGGGCCACGCTCAGTGATCATTTTTGGTGATTTAACCCCCAATTCCAACCCTGGATGCTGAGTGCCAAGCAGGTAGGCATCCATCCATCCATTTTCTACCGCTTATTCCCTTTTGGGGTCGCGGGGGGGCGCCGGCGCCTATCTCAGCTACAATCGGGCAGAAGGCTGGGTACACCCTGGACAAGTCGCCACCTCATCGCAGGGCCAACACAGATAGACAGACAACATTCACACTCACATTCACACACTAGGGCCAATTTAGTGTTGCCAATCAACCTATCCCCAGTTGCATGTCTTTGGAAGTGGGAGGAAGCCGGAGTACCCGGAGGGAACCCACGCATTCACGGGGAGAACATGCAAACTCCACAAAGAAAGATCCCGAGCCTGGATTTGAACCCAGGACTGCAGGACCTTCGTATTGTGAGGCAGACGCACTAACCCCTCTGCCACCGTGAAGCCCAGCAGGGAGGCAATGGGTCCCATTTGTATAGTCTTTGGTATGACTCGACCGGGGTTTGAACTCACGACTTTCCAGTCTCAGGGAGGACACTATCCATTAAATGTTCCAAAAATATAACAACACCTTTGGGTCATGACCGAAAGGATAAGATCACGGGTACAAGCGGCTGAAATGAGTTTCCTCCGCCGGGTGGCGGGGCTCTCCCTTTAGAGATAGGGTGAGAAGCTCTGCCCTCCGGGAAGAACTCAAAGTAAAGCCGCTGATCCTCCACATCGAAAGGAGCCAGATGAGGTGGCTCGGGGTGGCTAGGGATCTCTTTAGGGCACGTCCAACCGGTAGGAGGCCACATGGAAGACCCAGGACATGTTGGGAAGACTATGTCTCTCGGCTGGCCTGGGAACGCCTCGGGATCCCCCGGGAAGAGCTATACGAAGTGGCTGGGGAGAGGGAAGTCTGGGCTTCCCTGCTTAGGCTGCTGCCCTCGCGACCCGACCTCGGATAAGCGGAAGAAGATGGATGGATGGATAATATAACAAATTATAGCAGGTTGTCATATTTATGTAGGAAGTGCCGTCTATGCTATTATTACCAGTGAAACATGTCAGGCTTGATGAAAATGCATTGTAAACCCCTTGTGTTGCTGATATGCTGTCAGTGTTTCTACAAACCACAAAGCAAAAAAGGACCAAGACAAAAAATGTATATTAATTCAAAAGCAACTGGGTGCTTCTGACACAAGCACAAAAAGGGACACTGTTTGCTAACCTGCATGTCCTCTGCATAGTCATCGCATGACCTTCCACTCCCATTGAGTCCTATGCAGGCAGACATGGCGCACCTTGCATTTATTCATGACGGTGTGTGCATGCATGTCACTCGTGGAAAGTCTTGTTGAAAGAGCAGGCGTGTTGTTTGTGCGTTTCTGTCCTCAGGAAGTAAAGCCTGCTGAGTGTGCAGCCTGTGTGCGTCTGTGTGTGTAGATGTGGGGCCTGGACAAGAATGTGGCAGCAAAGTGACATTGCCAGAAACTGACAAAGGCCAGTAAGGAGAAAAAGTTTTGTGAGGTTTTACAATTTTTAATTTTTTTTTTAAGTGAAACTCCTCCGGTAACTCTTTGATGCTAAGGGCAAACGCCGCAAGTGAAAACATGTCCTGTTGGGATGTGCCTCCTGGCCTCCAGCCAATCAGCTAACTGCAATGGAAAAGTACTGCTGGGACAAAGAGTGTGGCTGAGGGATAGAAAGCAACATTAACGTTTGAATATGCCAGAGAAGCTAAAGACAAGGCACAGGAAGGCTGGGGGAGTGGCCATGAGTTCAAGTGCATTTTTTCTTCTAAAAAAGGAATTATGGCCTGCAAAGAGTAGCAGGAGCTTGGTTTCTTACTACACATTGTAGTGTAGACAATATGTAGAGTGTATAGCATCCCCTCCCGCAACCCTACTTTTTGTGTCAACAAAATGGGTCACAGCTTAGTGGGGGGAAGGGTGAGCTAAATGAAGTTGGCAGCTAAAAATGCTAAAATAATTAAATGGGCTGGTGGTGGTGATTATTCATAATCAAGTGTCAGTGTTGATGAGTGTGCAAGTAAAGAAAGAAGTACAGCGACTGAATGTGGAGGTGAATATGTCAATGAGACAGAAAGTTCTTGATTTGGTACAGGTCCTGTTTGGCGAACTGGCTATTTGGAAAAAGGTGGATGCCTCCAGGAAAACATAGTTTGTGCTCACTACATCCCAAAAAAAAAAAAAAAAACACCTTTAAAAATCTTGAAGGTGCAAAACAGAATAAAAGGCAGGACGTTTGTCATGGACTGAACGATTATGAACAAAATGATAATCACTATAATTAATCGGTAATAATAGTAATAAGAATCAGTAAAAATATTTTCCATCACATTTATGTCATGGAGTCATGGAGATGTGTGAAAAACTGGAACATAAGTCCCCTAAAATAAAGGACCTGGTCAAATCTCTCGGTGAAGAGGTTCGCTGCCTGCAGTCAAGAACTTTTAGAACTTTCTACATTACTTTATTTACAATAAATACACTGATTATCGAATACTGACAATCCAAATCAATTTGATAATTGTCCTTGTCCAAATTACGATGCATCTAAAAATCGATTATTTCCCTCACCTCTAGTAGTGTGGTCGTCTGGTAACCGAACTAGTTCGATCCCGGCCTGGCAACCTCATGTTGAGGTGTTTTTGAGCAAGACACTGAACCCCTAACTGCTCCTGGTGGGTGGTAGTTAGCGCCATGCATGGCAGTTTTCTTCATCAGTATACCACAATTGCATTGTTATTAATGTGCAAGGACAATAAAATATCTAATAAATTCTACTCGCGGTACGGGGAATGTATGTAAACGTGACTATATCATGTAATTTGTAATAAAATAATCTTAATGAAAGGCTTAATGAACTTCATACATGTATCATTAGATTTAGTAGTAGTTTATATCGAACATGATTACAAAGTTGCATCAGAATAGTTGGCTGTTCACAGTTCCACAAGTCCGAAAGGGAGTAGGAAGAGCAGCGCTTATTAACTTTCCTCTTCTTCTTATCACATTCCAGCAATTACTAATAAGTTTCACCTCTTAGAGCAGCACGGTGGAAAAAGGGGTTAGTGCATCAGCCTCACAATACGAAGGTCCTGAGTTCAATTAGGGGCTCGGGATCTTTCTGTGTGGAGTTTGCATGTTCTCCCCGTGACTGCGTGGGTTCCCTCCGGGTACTCCGGCTTCCTCCCACCTCCAAAAACATGCACCTGGGGATAGGTTGATTGGCAACACTAAACAAATTGGCCCAAATGTGTGAATGTGAGTGTAAATGTTGTCTGTCTATCTGTGTTGGCCCTGCGATGAGGTGGCGACTTGTCCTGGGTGTACACCGCCTTCCGCCCAAATGCAGCTGAGATAGGCTCCAGCGGTAGAAAATGGATGGATGGATTAAACCTCTTACACTGATATTTCACTGCCCATTTAAAGACACGTCTTTGCAATCTTGTTCCTTATCAGTATTAACATTTTAGCTCTCTCATTACATAATGTCTTTAGCTTTATCCATTTGTGTATATATATATATATATATATGTGTATGTGTGTATATATATGTGTATGTGTGTATATATATGTGTATGTGTGTATATATATGTATGTGTATATATATGTAGTAAAATATGTTTTGACACGTTTTCTACTCCTAAAATAAAGAGAGCACTCTAACAAAACACTATTTCTGGTATTGGTCTCAGTAGGTTATTAATAAGGTAGCTTTAGGAGTTAAGTAAAATAAAATAGATAAAATACCTACAACACCACCTGTGTTAGTACAAAACCTGTGATTTAGCATTTTTTTTAAAGAATTCAGACATTGCCTGCCTTCTCTGAATATGACATGCCAATATAGAGTACATCGTGACAAAGCCTTTGTGTGGCCATTTAATGGTTGACATTTTATAGCATAAAAACAGCAACGGTTTTTGAACTGAAAATAGCATAAAAGAACCTTTGTTTGGCCATCCTCTCTACATTTAAATGGGTGTCAGCAGATTTCAAGCTGCTGTTCCCAACATTAGACTTGACTGGCTGGCTGGGCACAATGCTGCTTTTGTGTACTGATTGATCAAATGTGACTGGGTGCTGAATACCAAATCTGCAGTCAAGTGTCGTTAGAAACATTTTATAATTATACTTAGTTCATCGTGTAACATGCAGTTTTGAGTACATCATAATACAAATAATCATTTAAATGAAGAGTCTCCAACTTTTTGTTCCTGATTTACCAGTTGCTCACCACTCCTTTTCATGTAGTCTGCACATATGCATACCTTAACACATTTGATGATGCAATATTTTTTGCTTTCCCAATTTACTTTAAGTAAAGTTAGTGTCTGTGACCAACACAAACTCACCACAATACCACGAATAATCCATCCATCCATTTTTCTACCGCTTGTCCCGTTCGGAGTCGCGGGCGGGGGGTGGGTGGGGGGGTGGGTGCTGGAGCCTTTCTCGGCTGCATTCGGCCGGAAGTACACCCTGGACAAGCGTTACTAAATTCGGAACTTAGTTGCAATATTTATCAAGTGATTAGGCACCTCTGAATACTCCAAAACAGCGACAAGAGAAAAATTTAGTGATGACACTTTCGGAAACTTTGACCTGAAAGCACGTACTGCTCCTAGAGTGTGTGCTGTTATGGGCCGTCCCCCATTTAAAAACACTCACCGCTCTGTTTTGTCGGTGACATTTTAGAAAAGTGACAAAATGTATTTATATTTCTAAATATGTATTTTCATTTCACCACCACAAATAGATTGCTGTCCTGTGGGACAATGGATGTTGACAATCCACCATTCACCCTTATATTCACATCTGTTTTAGGGAAGTGACAGCCAGCCTGAGTATCCAGAGGAAACCTATCGTGCTTAGTGCTACTTCGCTACTACTTTATAGCTTTAATTATGGTATGCAATTTTACTTTACTGTCAGAACCAGTGTTCAAATTATAAAAAATAATCTATCAATTCCCATATATGGATGCAGGTTATTTGTACAAAAACATAACACTAACATTTCAAATCTCTATATTCCTTCAAAACGCTCTAAAACAACACCTCCAGGCAACTTCAACACTTTACTAATACCCTCCTCCATTCACATCCCATCTCCCCGGATTACAACCTAATGTAAATAATCAAATGTACTTCTAATGTATATACTGTACTTGTTCCTATGCTATCTGAACTCACTATGTTCTCTGCTGGCTGTACATATCTTACTAAATAAGACCTACACTGTTTCAACGTCCACATTTCTCTGTTGATGCAACTGTTGATGACTGAAGTACTGATATCAACCAAAGCTCCTCATCCCACCCCCCGGATTGTAAATAATGTAAATAATTCAATGTACATACTATGATGATTAACCTGTGTGATGACTGTATTATGCTGATAGTATATATTTGTACCATGAATTGATTAACGTGGACCCCGACTTAAACAAGTTGAAAAACTTATTCGGGTGTTACCATTTAGTGGTCAATTGTACGGAATATGTACTGAACTGTGCAATCTACTAATAAAAGTATAAATCAATCAAACATGAGCAACTTATTTTCTGACGCCACATTTAAAAAAGGGACCCATTAATTTACTGAAATAGTCCTCATTAATTGTAAAATCTACAAGTGTATCATTCATGCAGAGCAGCCATTTTGTGTTAAAGGAGCTTGGCTACCTATTGTGTTCACTGAAAATGGAGTGCTTCGTTTCAACAACGCCTGGAGGTGTCCACAGACAAAGACAAACTAAGACAAGGGTGGTGATTGCTGAGTTTTGTAAACACACAAAAGGTGAAAGATAGAGGAAAGGGAAGAAAACACACAGCCACATTGGTAACCATGTTTATTACATAGTAGCAACACAACATAAGATGGCAGATGGGACTTGGAGCACCTGAAAAAAACGTAATAAAACCAAGTGTAGGCCTACTCTCAATTGACCTTGGCAACAATATGTTATATCTAGACAATAATGGTAGTTTGGGTTGACATTAAATAATAATAGTGAAATACATACTGGTCTCATGTTTGGTGTGTGTATGTGCATATATAATGCATTTCACCAGGTTGACATTCCCTCCAACATTATTGAGACACATGCAACAGCGAACACACAGGCCCCACCTGCACACTTAAGGAGATTATTCTAAAATGATATCCAATCAGTTTCAAGGACAACCCACTGTGGTCTTACTTACCTAGCACACACAAACACACACAAAACTTGTTGACCAGCAGCATTGACATGTGGTCAATGCTGCTGGTTTTAGTGAGCAATGTGTCTTTGGAAATCTAAAACTTAAGCATATATATAAGGAGACAAACAGTAAATCACATAGCTGAACTAATGCCAACTACCTAACATGATCTGATTGTGCTGCTGCATGCCTACTTTTCCTTGCATTTCTCACTCCCTGTTTTATCCTACCCATTGTTTTCTAAACATGTCCACACATGATACATTACCTCCACTTGCCCGCAATACTTTCACTGTCAAAACTTGTACCTTTTAAATATTGCACTGATAGACATCCACTTCACACTCTTGAGGTAGAAAAAAAATATACACCTCAGGGCCAATATACATTTATATGCTCACCTGGCTGTATCACACTGCTTTTACATATCTGATTACCTAACAAATTGCAGTCTAATTTCATGTATACGTTTAGATGAGTTTGGTGTGTGTTTTCAAATCAGAAGGGATCTCTTTCTTAAAGGGAAACAGCACTTTTTTTTGGAATCGTTCACAATCATTATGAAAGACATGATGACAGATGAATTGTTTTTTAAACAGTTTAAATATTAAACTGTCTGTAACATTTTTTATTTTCAATCTATGAATGTACAACTTTTTATTTTCAATCTATGGATGTACAACTGTTTGTTTGCTTTGTTGACCATTGACCGAAGAACAATAAACTTGTTTCTTTCTTTCTTTACTCAAATAAACACAATCAAAAGTCTGCTTCCAGTGGAGCTTATGGGAGCCATGCAATTATTCATATAGAGCACCTAAAAAGACATCCAAACACCTCCATTAGAGTTTTATATACCGGTACATGATTTAAGTATATTTGTGTTGTAGTAATGGGTACTTTTAGAATAACATTTAATATTTACGAATTTTTATCATTTTAAGCATACGCGGTGCATTCATTTTAAAACCGCATCACCTTTGCTTTTTTTCTTCATCACTGATTTCCACTCACTGCAGACTTTATGAGAGCCAACATACATAATAAAACGCCACTTACTGTAAAAGGTCCGCTGTCATTAGGATGTGCTGAAAATGTTAATTTCCCCTTGGGGATTAATAAAGTATTTCTGATTCCGATTTTCCTGATTCTGATGTTCATGTATTCCTATTTAGGTGATGAATGTCTCATAATTCTTGCGCAAAAACAGGAGGGAGTGGGGGCTGCGCGTTCAGTGTTTTTCTCGCCAGTTCCAGGTCCTATATAGCTGTCAAAGTGTCCCAACTCACACTTCTTTAGTGCAAGTGAGATGCATGATTTATGATCCGCAATAAACTTATAGTGCGCAAGGAAGAGAGGAAGCTGCTGATCACTCAATGATGTAGACATCAGCGCCACTCTAAATAGTTTGGCTGCGTTAGCGCTTAAAATAACAATATCACTAATACATGGTTAATATTCAAATCACAAAATGTAAATTGAGTATAGTTGGCGCTTTTTGAATGGTTATCGGATTTAATGGGCGGAATAGTGGAGCTCCCATTGGCTTTGCTGTTTGTGGAATTTTATTCACGTTTATTTATTGCTTTCGAAAGTGCAGTTCCCCTTTATGGATGCTTTGATATGTTGTGTGTATGTGCATTCAAAGTATAATAATTAATGGCACTTGTAGTGTTTTTCTGGAATTTCAAGGGCTTTATATGTTGACACACATTTTGTGTTGTGCCAACTGGTCTTTATTTAAATCAGCACTTGTGTAATGTTTTTGTCAACATTGTGTCTTATGCTGGCTTTTCTCTTTTCAGTTAACTCAGTCTCCCCCAAGAAGCAGCAAGCATGTCAGACCTCTGTGTTGGAATCAATGGGTGAGTCAGCAATACATTTTTAGCAACTTGATGTGATTATTAATAGAGAAACAATAGAAAACCTCAAAATGTCAGGATTATTCAGCCTTTCATTGTTTTGTTTAGCCTTCAAAAGTGTTTAGCCAGATTATGTCTATTGGTTGCACTAATTATACTTCATCTGTGAACAACATTCTCCTTATGTGTGACCAGATGTGTTTTTACGACTACGGCATTGTGAACTGAGGAATGTCATAGCTTCATGTTACATCCTAGGAATGACTTTGATATAGAAAACGGCAATACAAATCTGTGTCTTTCTCTGTATGTAGCTTTGGCCGTATTGGACGTCTTGTGTTGAGGGCCTGCCTTCAGAAAGGCATCAAGGTTGTGGCCATCAACGACCCCTTCATCGACCTGCAGTACATGGTGAGAAAATAGAAGTATACTTGAAATGTGTTTAGTTGTCAGCTAGCGATTGGCACGCTAGTTGTCAGCTACCAATTGGCACACCATTTCTCTCAGTTTGGGAGTCCTTGTCATGGAAAACGTTAAAGTCACGTAGTCTAAAAACGTGCATGTTAGAGGAAATTGAAGCCTCTGAATTGTCCACCAGTGCAAATGTGAGTGGGAGTGGTTTGTCAGAATATGCCGTGTAATTACCAAGTAGGTACTAGGACAGTATTTGGCACACCAGCTGTGATACTGAAACTTCACATTTTCAAGATAATTGAATGATTACTTTTTTGATTACAATTTTAATCAGATAAAAACACAGAGTGGTGTATAACAATATCAACAACAAATTAAATCTGATTTAAATTGTTTGCCCGTTTTGTTTCTCCTTTTTTGTACAGGAACGTATTTCCTGGGTTTGTAAACATTAAGAAAAAACACAAAAAATGGGTTGGTTGCAAAAATTATTGATCTAACCACTATAGTATTGACCTGATACTATACTGCTTGGTATAGTAACTGTCAATTTTTGTATCAATTTGCCCACGTTGTTTGTTCGTGCTTGAGGTTAGAATGTCTTCCTACTGTGTGTAGTGCAACATTTTATCTATACCTCTACCTTCTGGCACGTAGGCAAGGATTATTGACTAAAAAGTAGCCTTGCACTCTGAAGGGGCATTAGCTGCCCGTGACAATGCAACGTTCATTTCCCCTTAATATAATTAAATGTGGCGCACAGCCACAGCATTTTTATTGTCGCCACACCTAAAAATATGTTTTGTTGTTTTTTACTTAAAACCAGATTAAAGTAAGATAATATATTGTACCCCCAGAAGAAATCCCACAAAGTCTCGACGATATTTTGTAAATTTTATTACCAATCCTATGATAACAAACAGCTCAATTCCAACAGACTTTACCTCCCGTGCAAACACTTGCGTCTCCGTGAGTTCACTTTTCACACCAACACCTCATTCTCTGCAAATCACCTTTCAGGCAAGGGCGGTGTTTTTGCAAACATTGGAAAAATTTACATTAAATCCAAGCCACACAAAAACCGCGCTGCCCAAACCACATGTAAACAAATTGCACGGCATTGGAGCGTTGTCAGCATGTCTGCAATGTGGACATAATATTAATATTAATATATCCCAGAAATACCCATATACATCAATCTACAAAATGTGCAAATATTAAGAGGACTGTGGCAGTTTTGAAGGAGAGAAAGTCCAACTTCAGCAACAGCGCGAAGCAAGTGTGACGCCATGCTCACTGCAGCTCACCTCTTTAGTTAGGGACATTGAGGGCCAGAAGTAGAGTCCGTAAAGAAGAGTAAATTTTGTAATAACACCAGAAAAATATGCTAGATTTGTTGCTTATTGTTTTTGATAAGAAAATATCATTAACATTCTGTAGACATTTGAAAAAATTTCAACAAAGTACATTGTACAACATGCAGCAACAAAAGAAAATGTGGCAAAACGATAACAAATAAATACACGTTAATGGTAATTAAAATTAACATATTGGATTTCAAATGTACTGAATGTTTACATTTTTGGAGCCTTTTTAAAGAAATATAATATCATCATAGCAAATTATTCGATGACGCCATAATGACCACGCCCCCATCAGCATAACTATCTTGGTAGTCCAGGGCAAACTATTACATTGCTTTAAGGATGCAGTCAGTCCCTTGTCGCTGTCAAATTTGTGGACAGAACTAGAATCATGTCATCATGCGTTATCACGATAGTATTACAAGCTTTATCGCCGGTCAAATTTGTATAATTCATATTGTATATCGTCTATGTCGTGCAACACTAGCTGGAAAAATGTCACTTATACTGTACTATATTTTGCTTTGTCATTTAGGCGAAATTGTGTGTCTTTATTAATCACTAACATGCATACTCACCAATAAAATCTCACCTTTATTTAGGTCTACATGTTCAAATATGACTCAACCCATGGCCGTTACAGCGGTGAAGTATCCCTGGGGGATGGCAAGCTCATTGTCGATGGCAACCCCATCTCTGTCTTCCAGTGGTGAGTAAGAATACAATTGACCACTTTTACTATTAGCCGTAATTAAAAGCGTCATGGTTATTTAAAAGCAAAGGCGCCAATTCACTAGTCTTCCTCACTCGCGATAAATGGTTATTATGCTGGTATGTTATTTTTGGATCAACTTGCACGGAGCGAAAAAATGCACTTATACACACCTATGGAGAGACAAAGAAATATGTTATATTAGTTTGAAATGGCTTCAGGGCAAAGCCCCAAACGTTTCCCACCAAAAAGAAGAATTTCGGGTACTTGAGTAATAACCAAGGAGTCATTAAAGACAATGGCCCACCCATTTGCAAAACTTGCCTAAAGAAAGTTTCAGCCCAAGGGTATACAGTTATACATCCAATATAGCGCAGGCGTTTACTGGATCACCACCCAGATTACCACACGAAAATAAATCTGAGACATAATACCTGAGTTAAATTATGTTCGTGGCTAGTAAGTTCATGAAGAATTGACTTAAATATAAACATTCCATTTAAAATCAGTAGCTTTGTGTTGAGTCAGTTTAATGTAAACAAACAGCATCAGGTACCCCTGTCAAGGAATTTATATAGTGACCATTAAACATTAGAGATCGCTTCTTCCTGTCAGGAATGTGAAATGTACACGTAAACTCTGAAATCCGCATTTTTAAACATTTAAAATGATAATGCTAATGATAGCTAAAGGAAATTTAGGTGGTAGCAATAAATACCCACCAGCTTGATAGTTTGCAGTTCCACACTGACACAACCAGCCACGCAACAAACTCAAAAGTACTGTATAAAGAAAAAGGCAATTCAATGACTTCAAATCGCAAATATGAATTTTGAGTAAAATATGTATGTTGCTGCTGTGGAAAGTCTTACACTGAGTATGCTAGTGTCACAATAAAGCTGCGTCCGCAGTGTAGGAGTCGGCTTCTAAAACTTATTGCTCATCCTCTTTGTGTCCGGGCTCAAAAAAATACGTTTTTTTAATCATAATTGTCCTAAAGTAATCGTTGTTGGCTCTCACAAAGTGCATGTAGTTGACGGGTAAGGGATCTGTGGTTCCTCTCGCAACGTCATACGATCATGTGACTGACTTCTTAAATGTTTTTCAAAATGGCTTGGAATCTCTTGTGAGATTTATAATATTTTGATCCTATTTACTTTCAAATTTTGAAAGTCTTTAGTTGTCATAAATCAGATACATATGCTGATACCTTCAATGTAGAGGCAACTTATTTTTTCCCATCGACTGGTACTTTAAGTGGGGTGTTAATTAAATATCAATAAAAATACGAATGTTCGTCTTAGCCTTAGGTACTCTCTGTTCTTCTTACCTAAACGCTGCATTGAGTTGCAGGATGGGGAGCGTACAACACACTTTGCTGCTAATCATATTTGGATGATTACAATCCGAACACTGTTTGTTCTGAACCAGTTGTAGTTCTTGAGCAGTTATTAGTAGCCAGCGGGAAGGTATATTTTTTACGTGATGGATGTAAACGTATGTCACAACACCGGAAGTATATTACCCGAGGGGACACGGCTACAGGATAGCACTGGCAAATGGGAAACTTTTTCGAGGTTATTTGCATGCATGTTATGTAATTTTGCATTACATTTTTCATTGATACTAGGCTAAGTGAATTATCTACTAACAAAACTAAAAACTAGGTGGTACATCAAATGGGGCAAAATGTAAGTGTCAAAAAGACAGCCAAACAAGGTTGGTAGATGAGAATAAATCTTGAGGTAAAATATAGTCGAGAAATGCACCCAATTGCAGGAAATGTGGTATTGATTTTTAAAATGTTCTTTAGGGGCTTACGTGGCAGCACTTTGTACTGAGAGAAATGTTCCTGTTTTTTCATCAGTTTTCCTTTTTGTTTATCAATGGGTGCTCACATGCCTAGTTAAATAAACTATATACATTGTAAGTTAATATATTAAGTATATAATACTAACATAACATATTTATGTTCACAGAGCAGAGGTTATTTGCAAAAAGAGAGCATATTTTTACATTTATTATTTTGTACTGTTATTATAATGTTATTGGATTACTCTTTATTTACAACAGTAATAAATAACACCAATTAAAATGTCTAAGAAATATATGATTGTGTAAATATTTTTGAAAAATCAATCCATGCATAATAATTCTTAAAACAGTGATTAACACAGACAATAATTGTATTATCAAAATCTATAATTCTTGCACCCCTAGTTGTGAGTGACCCAGATATGAACCTTAACAGACAAGTGAATTCCGGACAACATACTGTAAGCCTTCTGCAATAGTTGCCAGTATACCCTTCAAAATCCTGCTGTTTCAAGCTATTGTCAGTTGGCTGTGGACAAGCAGACAAAGGGGCATATGAAAAATTCCTTCCTCAATCACATCCTGTCTGCGTTCTAATGATCTTCCTCTTGCGTCACCTTGTTTTAAAAATGCATTGTTTTGGTTGTTTAACAACATTTTTTGTCCATTGTCATATAGCAGTAGTGTTTGAAAATATGCTCTTTTTCTGACTCTAGTATGAAGCCAGCTGATATCCCCTGGGGCAAGTCTGGTGCAAAATATGTAGTGGAGTCCACCGGAGTCTTCCTCAGTGTGGAGAAAGCTTCTGTATGTATATACTGTGTACAAGTTCACTACATTGAGGCACATATTTTCTGCAACTTGTCAAATCTCTTACATGTGCTCTTTCTTTCCTGGCCCACCGTAGTCTCACATCAGTGGTGGAGCTCAACGTGTGGTTGTGTCAGCACCCTCCCCTGATGCCCCCATGTTTGTCATGGGCGTTAATGAGGACAAATATGACCCATCCTCCATGCAGATTGTTAGGTAATTGTAGTTTCTTTATTTAAAAAAAATTGTTCAGTTGTGTTCAGGTAAGTGAGTTCAGTTGTGTTCGGGTAAGTGATGTGAGCCACATAGCAAGTGCTCTTCTGTGACTGTGTGTGTGTTACTGTTGACAGCAATGCCTCCTGCACCACCAACTGCCTGGCCCCCCTGGCCAAAGTCATCCATGATAATTTTGGTATTGAGGAGGCCCTTATGGTAATTCACAGTGACACTAAGCACCATTTCCATTATTCCTTACACTGAATGATGGTGTTTGAGACATTTAAAATACTTTTTTCATTGCAGACCACAGTCCACGCTTACACAGCCACCCAGAAGACAGTGGATGGTCCTAGCGGGAAAGCCTGGCGTGATGGCCGTGGGGCCCACCAGAACATCATTCCAGCATCCACCGGGGCTGCCAAGGCTGTGGGCAAAGTAATTCCTGCACTTAATGGGTGAGAACATAAGAAACGTGTACTTTTGTTAGCTGAGACACGGAAGTAAGGAATTGTAATATTGTTCATTTGTCTCCAGTAAGCTGACAGGCATGGCCTTCCGGGTGCCTGTGGCTGATGTGTCTGTGGTAGACCTGACGTGCCGCTTGTCCAAGTCTGCATCTTACTCTCAGATTAAGGAAGCTGTCAAGAAGGCCGCTCATGGGCCCATGAAGGGAATCCTTGGTTACACTGAGGATCAGGTGACATATACTGTTATTGTCGGAAATTTACTGAAATGTGATCATCAGACACTAACTGCTCGCTTTGTTTTTGCAGGTGGTGTCCTCTGACTTCATTGGTGACCGCCACTCTTCCATCTTTGATGCTGGTGCTGGTATTTCCCTCAATGACAACTTTGTCAAGCTCATTTCCTGGTTTGTATTTTTGTGTTTATTATGTTTACGATTGTCCTAAGAGTCATTGTAATCAGTTCTCACTTCCCTCTCATTTGACAGGTATGATAATGAGTTCGGCTACAGTCACCGTGTTGCTGACCTGTTGCTGTACATGTACTCCCAGGAGTAGCCACTTCCTGTCCTCAAAGGAAGTCTGAAAAGGGACCACCCCACCCATGCTTTCATCCTGTTCTTTCTGTTTTACACACAGGCCCCAGCCATAGCACTGTCATAGTTTCACAGCCCTTTAGCTCTACTACTACTACTGTGCAAGTAGGCAGCAGAAACTGTGTTAAGTGTTCTGAGTTAATCTTGTCTTTTCCTTTAACAATGAGACAATTGGTTGTTGACAGTATTTGTGTCCGTGTGCCCCTGCCCTCTCCACCTCCCATTGCCACTGTAGTTGTGTCGTTTTGGCTCAGTAATATGGTCAACTGCTGTACCCATCTCCATGTTGGTGTGTTTCAATGGCATATTCACCAGTGGAAAGAGGAACAGGAGAGGCAGAGTGACTGTAACTCCTAAAGATTAATGAAACCGAATGATAATAAACAGAACGAGAAAACCTTCAAGATGTCTACTTGTCCTGATTAATTATAAAAATTATTATGTTAACTTTTGATACCGTGAAAATAGTAATTACACAAAAAAGATCACATTGCTTTCGATACTGTCGATCATAATATTTTATTAGAACGTATCAAAACACGAATTGGTATGTCAGACTTAGCCCTGTCTTGGTTTAACTCTTATCTTACTAATAGGATGCAGTGTGTCTCCCATAACAATGTGACCTCGGACTACGTTAAGGTAACGTGTGGAGTTCCCCAGGGTTCGGTCCTTGGCCCTGTACTCTTCAGCATCTACATGCTGCCGCTAGGTGACATCATACGCAAATACGGTGTTAGCTTTCACTGTTATGCTGATGACACCCAACTCTACATGCCCCTAAAGCTGACCAACATGCCGGATTGTAGCCAGCTGGAGGCGTGTCTTAATGAAATTAAACAATGGATGTCCGCTAACTTTTTGCAACTCAACGCCAAAAAAACGGAAATGCTGATTATCGGTCCTGCTAGACACCGAACTCTATTTAATAATACAACTCTAACATTTGACAACCAAACAATTAAACAAGGCGACACGGTAAAGAATCTGGGTATTATCTTCGACCCAACTCTCTCCTTTGAGGCACACATTAAAAGCGTTACTAAAACGGCCTTCTTTCATCTCCGCAATATTGCTAAAATTCGCTCCATTCTGTCCACTAAAGACGCTGAGATCATTATCCATGCGTTTGTTACGTCTCGCCTCGATTACTGTAACGTATTATTTTCGGGTCTCCCCATGTCTAGCATTAAAAGATTACAGTTGGTACAAAATGCGGCTGCTAGACTTTTGACAAGAACAAGAAAGTTTGGTCGCATTACGCCTGTACTGGCTCACCTGCACTGGCTTCCTGTGCACTTAAGATGTGACTTTAAGGTTTTACTACTTACGTATAAAATACTACACGGTCTAGCTCCATCCTATCTTGCCGATTATATTGTACCATATGTCCCGGCAAGAAATCTGCGTTCAAAGGACTACGGCTTATTAGTGATCCCCAAAGCCCAAAAAAAGTCTGCGGGCTGTAGAGCTTTTTCATTTCGGGCTCCAGTACTCTAGAATGCCCTCCCGGTAACAGTTCGAGATGCTACCTCAGTAGAAGCATTTAAGTCTCACCTTAAAACTCATTTGTATACTCTAGCCTTTAAATAGACTCCCTTTTTAGACCAGTTGATCTGCCGTTTCTTTTCTTTTTCTTCTATGTCCCACTCTCCTTTGTGGAGGGAGTCCGGTCCGATCCGGTGGCCATGTACTGCTCGCCTGTGTATCGGCTGGGGACATCTTTGCGCTGCTGATCAGCCTCCGCTTGGGGTGGTTTCCTGCTGGCTCCGCTGTGAACGGGACTCTCGCTGCTGTGTTGGATCCGCTTTGGACTGGACTCTCGCGACTGTGTTGGATCCATTATGGATTGATCTTTCACAGTAGCATGTTCTCATAGTCATCATTGTCACCGACGTCCCACTGGGTCATTATTGTCACCGATGTCCCACTGGGTGTGAGTTTTCCTTGCCCTTATGTGGGCCTACCGAGGATGTCGTAGTGGTTTGTGCAGCCCTTTGAGACACTAGTGATTTAGGGCTATATAAGTAAACATTGATTGATTGATTGATTGATTGTTTAAAAAATATTAAGCAATACTAATATTTTACATGAATCGTTCAGTTGCAGGTCATCACAGCAAACTAGGCAATTAATGTTGGTGTGCTGCACAGGTGAACAACTTAATATAATAAACTACTTACACATCAATGTATTGGAATTAGTGTTTTCAAACAATCACATTTTTATTTGTACTAATTACTAGGTTGCTGTGGATAAATAACATTTAATTACACATATTTTAATCTACATTAATTGTGTTTAATTTAGCAACGTCATTTAAATAAACACCTTTAACATAATGTTAAAACAATAAATCTGTTTTTCCAAAAAAACATATCCAATTATTGGGGACTTGTTACCTGTTCGGAACACCAATTGGACACACTACCTGAAATGTGTTGCCTAAAATGTTTCAGAGAGTTTGAGTAATTCTCAGGGTTCAATGTGTTAAACTGTCTATCTGTGTTGGCCCTGCCGTGAGGTGGTGACTTGTCCAGGATGTACCCCGCCTTCCGCCCAAATGCAGCTGGATGAGTCGCCACCTCAGTACTGTGCAATCTACTAATAAAAGTTTCAATCAGTCATTGTGCTCTCCTGATTTAGCACACACCCAGAGACAGTAAGGAGGAGTTACATTGATTGATTGATTGATTGATACTTTTATTAGTAGATTGCACAGTTCAGTACATATTCCGTACAATTGACCACTAAATGGTAACACCCGAATAAGTTTTTAAACTTGTTTAAGTTGGGGTCCACGTTAATCAATTCATGGTAGGAGGAATACTGTATATGAACTGATGGTTTGGCTTCCCCAAGTTAGGAGTGCCTCAGTTTTTGACTTGACCTCCTCCAGCAACTGCAGTCCTGTTTAATGACGCTTGCTTGTGATAAAGCAACTTTTGGTCCAGTAAAGCTCCGACGTCTCCTTCGATCCAGCTGCACTGCTGGGTCATCCTTCTGTCCGGACGAGAATGACAACACCAGAAATAAATATCAAAATGTGAAATGTATATTTTTTAGATTCGTTTTACAGTTAAATAGTACAAGAATGTATTTCTTAGTCTTGTTAAGGATTATTGTTAATTGGTAGCCAAAATTTAACACCTAATAAAACGTACTTTAACAAATTGTAAAAACATTGACCTTTTAATATTTTGCAGGTTCATGCTCCATTTAAAAAAAATAAACAGCAAAAAAATCCTGAGCTTTTATTAGTTTCTTTGAGTTATTTAATCTTTTAAAATCAATTGGATTGGCAACATGAAATTTGCCCTAGTGCGTGAATTTGTGTGTGTGAATGTCTGAGGCGGTGACTTGTACCCCTCCTTCCAACCGAATGCAGCAGGGATAGGCTCCAGCTTAAGCCTCTTTTGTACTACAATAGTTTGTGCGATGCTTGCAGTACAACAGCCATCTTAGCTTGGTTGACCACCATTGTTTTCACTTCTGGGAAAAAGTCACGTGTCGGAATACAAGTGATAGTGATGTGGCGTCATATTTGCCAACACTCCCGGATTTTCCGGGAGACTCCCGAAATTCAGCGCCTCTCCTAAAAACCTCCCGGAAGAAATTTTCTCCCACAATTCAGCCCGTGCTGGAAGCCACACCCCCTCTAGCTCAAACATGCACAGTTTGAAGCTTGAAAAGGAGGTTTGCAGGCGGATCTGACGGCATTTAAAGTCATTTTTAAAAACGACTGCTAATCCTCCTCGCTCTTCGACCGGACGACCGCGGAAAATTAAAGTAGGAACACTGCGGAGGCAGAAGTTCATTAAGAGGGGCGGACTCACCGGCTCTCAGCCATGTTTCCGTCACACAGAGGAAGTCCGTGAGGAGTGAAGAAATCTCTCAGGATAAAGTTACGTTTTGTTTGTCAAAGATCTTGCGTTCACAAGACCGAACCTGGCGGGGGCCAGCGCGTCCAAGGGCGCAGCTAATCCAGGTGGGGCCCGACACACAGCCCGCAGGTGGCGGGGGAGAGGACGACAGAGACGAAAATAGACGCAAACAACACAAAAACGAACAGAGCTGACAGCGAGAGACGGCAGGGTAAAGCACATTTTGGCGCCATCTTGTAGAAACTCGGAAGTGACGGTACTCAAATTGTGAAAGGTAAGTGTTGTTGTTTTTTTTTAGTAACCATCAAAGACAGTACAGTTAGTAGAACAACTGTGTTTTTATTACTGTGTATTTGATAGGTGCCGTCTGAAATTCAACTATTTCTTTTATTTATATATATATATAATAAAATAAATATATATAGCTATAATTCAATGAAAGTCAAGTATCTCATACAAATATATGTATACTTATACTTATACTTATACTTATACGTATATATATATATATATATATATATATATATATATATATATATATATATATATATATATATATATATATACGGGACTGTCTCAGAAAATTAGAATATTGTGATAAAGTCCTTTATTTTCTGTAATGCAACTAAAAACATGAAAATGTCATAGATTCTGGATTCATTACACATCAACTGAAATATTGCAAGCCTTTTATTATTTCAATATTGCTGATTATGGCATACAACTTAAAAAAACTCAAAAATCCTATCTCAAAAAATTAGAATATTTCCTAAGACCAAGTAAAAAAAAAAGATTTATAACAGCAAAACCAAATCAAACATTTGAAAATGTCAATTAATGCACTCACTACTTGGTTGGGAATCCTTTTGCACGGATTACTGCATCAATACAGCGTGGCATGGAGGAAATCGGCCTGTGGCATTGCTGAGGTGTTATGCATGCCCAGGATGCTTCAATAGTGGCCTTTAGCTCATTTGCATTATTGGGCCTGGTGTCTTTCAGCTTCTTCTTCACAATAACCCACAAATTCTCTATGAGGTTCAGGTCAGGGGAGTTGGCAGGCCAATAGAGGACAGTAATGCCATGGTCAGTACACCAGTTACTGGTGGTTTTGGCACTGTGAACAGGTGCCAGATCATGCCTGAAAATGAAATCATCATCTCCATAGAGCTTTTCAACAGATACAGCTTCAATAGCCGTATTCCCATGGTCAAGCCACTCCTGAACTCTAGACAACGGAAGTTCCCTCAGTCAGCAATGGTTTGGGGAGCCATGTCAGCTGCTGGTTTTGGTCCACTGTGTTTCAACAAGTCCAGGGTCAATGCAGCTGTGTACATGCTTCCATCTGTTGTAAAGCTCTATGGAGATGATGATGTAATTTTCCAGCATGATCTGGCACCTGCTCACAGTGCCAAAACCACCAGTCCTGTATATACTCGAGTTAGTGCGTTGGCTGTAAATATAGTTCTCCCCTCTTAACCACGCCCCCGCCCAAACCCCGCCTCAAATCCACGCTTCCGCCCCACCCCCGACTACACCCCCCACCCATTACCTCCCGAAATCGGAGGTCTCAAGGTTGGCAAGTATGTCACAAATTCGCGAAAACACGCCACACATACTGTATGTATGGCGTGTTTTTGCGAATTTGGTGGTTTAAGTCATATGTGTTGATGCTATATACATATGGCTGACATCTAAACTTAAGCATTAAACCATAAATGCATTAAATATCTCGTGGTGTTACAAATGAAGTTGAGGGGGTGTGGCGTACCAGATCATTGACTGCTGTACTGAATAAACATGTTTTTTGCTCTTCTGTTTGAGAGTAGACTTTCAGCATGTTGTCTCTCATAAATGGCATGACAATGCTGAGAAAAGCTGATACATTACTAGAGAACAAAAATGCAGGAGTGTAGTTGTTATTCTGACTGTAGCGGAACCTTTGTCAAGTCCACTACTTGACACAGTCGGTAGGATTTCTTTGTAGAACCCAACTCACTTCCGGTTGTCATTCAGCGTCGCTTCAAGTTCTGCTGCTTCCCAATTTTTGCCTGTAAGTGCCGCCGTGAAAGTGCATTTCTACCGCCCTCATAATTATACGCGGAATTGATTAAAATGCTTTTGTACTCGCCGAGGAGGAACAGACGTTTGACGGGCATGAGTGTGTCGGTAACCATAGAGCTGTAATGATGTCGAGTATGCACTACTAGTGATAAGCGACATGCACTTAAGACTCAAACGAAGAATGCATAACTGAATAGTACTGAGTTATTAGATTTGTATCAAGTGTTCATACTAATTTGGGCAATTCCAGCTGATTACCACTGTGTTACATGGCCTTTCCTTTTAACAACACTCATTAAACGTTTGGGAACTGAGCAGACCCAATTTTTGAAGCTTTTCAGGTGGAATTATTTCCCATTCTTGCTTAATGTACAGCTTAAGTTGTTCAACAGTCAGGGGGCTCCGTTGTGGTATTTTAGGCTTCATATTGTGCCGGACATTTTCAATGGGAGACAGGTGTGGACTACAGGCAGGCCAGTCTAGTACCCGCACTCTTTTACTATGAAGCTACACTGTTGTAACACGTGGCTTGGCATTGCTGAAATAAGCAGGGGCGTCCATGATAATGTTGCTTGGATGGCAACATGTTGTTTCAAAACATGGTAGAACGTTTAAAAAGTGACCAATGGCCTCGCACGAGTTGATATTTACATTGTTTAATCTCTTTACAGGAGGACGTCATTTCATCAACAGTCATGACCCTGTTTCACTTTGGAAATTGCTTCGCTTTGGCCTATTTCCCCTATTTTATAACATACAAGTGCAGTGGACTGTAAGTGTCTTTATTGAATTTGAAACATACAGATCACATTCCTGACTTACCTTTTAACATATTGTTTTTGTTAGTTTTGCAGTATCATATAGAAGTGTTGTGCTCTTTGTCTATAGAGACAATAAAAGCCCAAATAATCAGCTTAGTACTACCAGAGCTTTGGTAATCCTTTTAGCCCTCAGTCTGGTGTTCATAGTAGTATTAAATAGGGACCTATGATGATTTTAATCTACATTGGAAACACTTCCTTGTATTTATCAAATGACCAAGTCAAGTTGATCTACCTCATTCATACATGTATGTATGTATGTATGTATGTATGTATGTATATATATATATATATATATATATATATATATACATATATATATATATATACATATACATATATACATATCCATCCATTTCTACCGCTTGTCCCGTTCGGGGTTGCGGGGGATGCTGGAGCCTATCTCAGCAGCATTCGGGCAGTAGGCGGTGTACAACCTGGACAAGTTGCCACCTCATCGCAGGGCCAACACAGATAGACAGACAACATTCACACTCACATTCACACACTAAGACCAATTTAGTGTTGCCAATCAACCTATACTCAGGTGCTAGTCTTTGGATATATACATGTATATATCCAAAGTGTTTCTACCGTTCCTGCCGGTCGTTTTTTTTTTTTCAGCCAGCGTCATCTCACAAGATCCTGTTTGTAAATCAAGTGACGAAAGGTGAAGATTGATTATCAGTAGCTCTCGAGTAATCTACTACATTGGGCACCCCTCGTCTCGATAATGTGTTGGATATGCTTCGGTGTAATTTTTGCTCCATAGTCATATTTGTAAACCCATTTAAATATTACTTTAGCCTGCCTTCTTTATTGTGTTTCTTAAAACCAATTATAAATGTCTGCGTCTTTTCTTAGTTGCCTAAAGTCCTGTGTACAATTTCATGGACAAATAAACATGGCAGTGTTTATTTTATAGACAACAGCGCAGGCGGGAACGCATTAAACAAGAAGGAATAACACTCGAAACTTTAGGTAGCATTCTCGGCTGAGTCGGCCTAGCATAGGGGGAGAAGGCCAATCATGGCCGACACAGTATGCACAAGAATGATCACATATGTACATGCGTCAATCTGGTGTGTCACAAAAGGCCCACAATAATGAATATATTTTTTAAAAACACTCCAAACTCAGCATTCAGAGGCATGCAAAACAGAGTGCAAGCTCATGGCCAAAAGCATTAACCTTATGATTTGACGCTTTGGCATTGTTTAGTTGAGTATACAGCATTTTAACAACGTAAGTCAGAAAAGAGGAAAATCATCATAGGTTGCCTTTAAAACTTATATTTTAGGCCGTATTCTGTCATTGTTTTTATTATTTCAGCCACCTTGTGCATACTGTCATGTGTTGTTTTTTTGTTTACGACTGTTAGTTCCGAGTACAATGCTTTCTGGAGATGTGTCCAGGCAGGCGCCACGTACCTGTTTGTCCAGCTCTGCAAAGTAAGTGAGCTTTTTTGTCTGGCATTCAATCTCGATATTGTTTTGTTTAGGACGGGGCAGTTGGGCGTGTCATGGATAAATGACCGCTACCGAACACATTGTTTTCCCAAACAAATGTTACCTCTCCTCACAATGACAACATTTCATTTACATTTATGTTACTTTCCCTGATATCATTTTGCGTTTGTCAGCGAATTCTGTTTTGTTGGCCAATTATATGACCCCTTCCGGGGTTTCGTGAGCGCGGAAAATGTATGCCTTACTTTTTTGTTGCGTTTAGTGGTTATTAAGTAGGCATACTTGGGCTATGTCAAATAAGAAGTAGCAATCATGGTGACATCCCAAACTTCTTGTTGACATGCTCTTTATTTACTCTTATTCGTTTCACTGTCACAAGCACTGAAATTTGCATGCATCATTGTTTGTTTTTTCAATTATTATATTTTCATAATCGTGAGAAGTAATAATCAAAATTTAAATTTGACTAATTGTCCAGCCCTGATACACAGGTTGCCACACTTTTATTGTTTTAATTTAAACTTATGATTGAATCTTAAATCAAGTGCAGACATGTACGCATTATTAATCGAACGATTTATAGAATTCAAAATGATATGATAATAAATATAAAAAGTATATTAGAAGATTGTAGTGGGATGACAATTTTAAGTCACATTTTGATATCGAGTCTAAAGCATGTATGCCATAACAGCATAATAACAGTGTAAATGTCCTATATACTGATGCCTTGAAGGGAAATTTTGACACTGTTGCTGCTAATCTTATATTTTTGTTGTTTGTCAGATGCTGTTTCTTGCTACTTTTTTCCCCACATGGGAAGGAGGAGCTGGTGTTTATGATTTTGTAGGGGTAAGTGTTGAAGCAGCATTCCAGTATATCCACAAGTCTGCTTTTTTAGGATGCATACTTTACTTATAGATACTTGTACTGTATGTCTTTATACAACAATTACTTTCAACACTAATGTGGTGCGGCATGGTCGTCTAGAAACCAGAGGGTTCCTGGTGCGAATCCAGCTTCCGCCTTCCTCGCCACTGTCGTTGTGTTCTTGTGCAAGACTCCTCACTCATCTTGCTTCGAGTGCCACTTACACTGGTGTATGAATGTGCGGGACTCCCTTGAAAAATGTATTCTTAAACCAAATGTGACTTTTCTGGATAAACTAAGTTTAAAAAACATTGCTTTGATGATCGAAAACATTGGCACAGATAAAGGGGAAGTTGAACTTGGGAAAATGTGCCACCTACTGGACCAATGTAACCATAACCACGTGAGCACCAGTTGTCAATATTTGGCCCTGAGAGAAATGATTGCATTTGTTTATGTTTAGATAAATATGGGATAGGAAACACAGTTAAAATGAAAAAAAAAAAACCCAGCTAAATTGCACAAAATGTTATATAGGATGTAGCTACAGTGCATTTCCATAACTCTGCAGTCTACAACCAACATCAAGTGAAATCTCCACCAATAATATGGTTGTGTACCAAGCAATATTTTAATAATTGTTTTTATTATATTGTGAAGATGTACTTAATATAGTGGATGTCACTTATCGTTAAATGTCTGTTTTTATTTTTAATCAGGAGTTTATGAAGGCTACGGTGGACCTTGCAGACCTGTTGGGCCTTCATCTTGTCATGTCACGTAATGCTGGCAAAGGAGAGTACAAAATCATGGTGGCAGCTATGGGCTGGGCAACAGCAGAACTCGTCATGTCAAGGTAAGCAGTTACTCCTTTTCCCTCGGCTATTTTGTCATGACTCGACTTTGAGTCACAAAAACAAATAAACATTGGCAGACGCCTTTCATTTCTTCAAAAAAGTTGTCATAATAATCTCTCTACTTGTGGTTCTTCAGATGTCTTCCTCTGTGGGTGGGAGCCAGAGGGATTGAATTTGACTGGAAATACATCCAAATGAGCTTTGACTCCAATATTAGTTTAGTGAGTGTTCATTATTTCACACCTATCCACTTAGAATCTCTTTTTCTTGTCACATTCTTCATTATAGAACAATTTATATCATTAAGTACAATAATTTCAATTTCATTTATTTATTTACTTAAATGTCCATTAAATATATCTGAAATGATTGTTCTCTCTGCACAAGCACATTCTCAAATTGTTATTCATCTTTTCTGCGTGTGTGTACAGGTCCATTACATTGCCACGGCAGCAGTAGTGTGGATGTTTACGCGCTATGATCTTCCTAAGAGCTTCAGGCTGCCTGTTACTGTGCTGTTGGCACTCTGTGTCTACAAGTCTTTCCTAATGGAGTAAGTACATTTTCCAATACCATTGACATGCAGTGAGGTTCATGGCTGGTGAGGAGCTCACACAGTAACGCCTATGCACTCGTCAGGCGATGCACTGTACTGTCTGCTTCACATTATGTCTGTCCTCTGCAGTTTATAAACAATAATATTTGTCCTACACCAACAGTAAAAACATTTAACATGCTCTAGAACAGAGGTGTCCAAACTATGGCCCACGGGCCAAGTGTGGCCCGCTAAACATCACAAATATAAAAAGAAGATTGACCCGCTGTGTTTATACCTGAATTTTGCTCAATGTGAGTCAATTCAGCTTGTGTTTGTCCCCCTCTTCTGGGCAATGTTCGAAACGATGGTCAATATTCATGAGTTTCATTTGGAAGGGACTTGAACACATGTTAGTGTCAATTTTTATGACCCATTTCAAATAGCTGCGCGTAACACACTGAACACACCTCCTGCTCATTGAAGTTTGTGGATATTATAAAACACGTTCATGACTATATATCTACAATTACAAATGTATCAATTTGCTACATTGAATGATGAGTGATATGCAAAAATACTCTCTCCACACTTTCCCATGTTTGGCACATTTTAGCTGCTTGATATTTCTGATTACACAACTTTAAGGTTGTCTTTTAAAAGGTAGGAGTCAAACTTTCACATGCTCTTATTATTCAATGTTGTATCGTGTATACTTCATATTGCATTGTTGTTGGGGTCAGATGGGTGTGGGGGTTAAAGTTGAAGTAATGTGTAGTTGTTCAGTCTGTTATAAAATATTTTAATCAATGCAAACTTAGGTGGTATTTTGTTACAAATGATTGTCGTTACATCACAATCATTGCTCTGCTGTGTGGCGAAAATAAGTGTGTGCGCTCGCGTGCATTCATATTACAGCATATTAGCAATTACCCTCAAAAATATAGCTTAATGCTGTTTATACTGTTTTCGTTCATGTTTGGCAAACTTCTCTCTTCAATTTAGTATGGAATTAATATGCAGATTTAAAGCACTGCGATCGCAGATTTTGTGAAACACCAGCTGTGTAAACGTGAACACAGATAACTCTGAGACAGCACACATAGTTGCAACTGCCGTGACCGCCCTCGTCGTTTGCCATAATGCCCTAAAAAATTGACCAGCATCGGCGGCAAAAACATTCCGTGACCGCCCTTGACTTTTACTAATTTGCGATAAAATTCCAGACGGCTAGTAATATCGTCTATTTTTTTAATTACCGAAAAACCGTCATATATCAATGCATTTTAGGCAACGCAAAGTCGGACGCATGCGCACTAGCGTCGTTTGGCTTGATAATCATGGCGGACTAACTACACAGACTTTGCTCCAGAGATTTCTACTCGTAGTAAACAAAGCCAAGTGCTTGGTTCAAGGTCATTTTCCCCTCGCTTCCCGGCAAGAATCGATATTGAATCGAATCGTGGGAGACCCAAAGATTCACAGCCATATATCAATCAATCAATCAATGTTTACTTATATAGCCCTAAATCACTAGTGTCTCAAAGGGCTGCACAAACCACTACGACATCCTCGGTAGGCCCACATAAGGGCAAGGAAAACTCACACCCAGTGGGACATCGGTGACAATAATGACCCAGTGGGACGTCGGTGACAATGATGACTATGAGAACCTTGGAGAGGAGGTAAACAATGGATGTCGAGCGGGTCTAACATGATACTGTGAAAGTTCAATCCATAATGGATCCAACACAGTCGTGAGAGTCCAGTCCAAAGCGGATCCAACCTATATATATATACATATGTCTGTGTGTGTATATATACATATATGCGTATATATATATACACATGTGTGTATATATATATATATATATATATATATATATATACACACACATGTATGTATATATGTGTGTATTTATATATATATATATATATATATATATACACACACATGTATATATATGTGTGTATTTATATACATATGTGTGTGTATTTATATATATATATATATATATATATATATATATATGTGTATATATATATATATATATATATGTGTATATATATATATGTATATATATATATATATTTATATATATATGTATGTATGTATGGTCAACATTTTACATACACTTGTAAAGAACATAATGTCATGGCTGTGTTAAGTTTCCAATAATTTCTACAACTCTTATGTTTTTGTGATAGAGTGATTGGAGCACATACTTGTTTGTCACAAAAACATTCATGTTCTTTAATGCATTTATTATGGGTATACTGAAAGTGTGACCAAATCTGCTGGGTCAAAAGTATACATACAGCAATTTTAATATTTGGTTACATGTCCCTTGGCAATTTTCACTGAAATAAAGCACTTTTGGTAGCCATCCACAAGGTTCTGGTTGAGTTTTTGACCACTCCTCTTGACAAAATTGGTGCAGTTCATCTAAATTGGGTGGTTTTCTGATATGGGCTTGTTTCTTCAGCATTGTCCACACATTTAAGTCAGGAATTTGGGACGGCCATCCAAAACCTTAATTCTAGCCTAATTTACCCATTGCTTTACCACTTTTGACGTGTGTTTGGGGTCATAGTCCTATTGGAACACTCAACTGTGCCAAAGACCCAACCTCCGGGCTGATAATTTTAGGTTGTTTTTCAGAATTTGGAGGTAACCCTCCTTTTTCATCGTCCCATTTACTCTCTGTGAAACACCAGTTGCAATGGCAGCAAAACAGGCCCAGAGCGTAATACTACCACCACCATGCTTGACGGTAGGGTTGGTGTACTTAGGATTAAAGGCCTCACCTTTTTTCCTCCAAACGCATTTGTGGGTATTGTGGCCAAACAGCTCAATTTTTGTTTCATCTAACCACAGAACTTTCCTCCAGAAGATCTTATCTTTGCCCATGTGATCAGCAGAAAACTTTAGACTAGCCTTAAGGTGTCGCTTCAGGAGCAAGGGCTTCCTTCTTGCATGGTAGCCTCCCAGTCCATGGCGATGCAAAACACACTTGACTGTGGACACGGACACCTGTGTTCCAGCAGCTTCCAATTCATTGCAGTCCTGCTTTTTGGTGGTTCTCGGTTGACTCTTGATCATCCTGACCAATTTTCTCTCAGCAGCAGGTAATAGCTTGCATTTTCTTCCTGATCGTGGCAGTGACAAAACTGTGCTATGCACTTTATACTTACGAACTATTGTCTGCACAGTTTCTCTTAGGACCTTAAGCTGCTTTGAAATGGCTCTAAGGGACTTTCCTGACTTGTTCAAGTCAATGATTTGTTTTTCAGATCTGTGCTGAGTTCCTTTGACTTTCCCATTGTCGCGTTTGTAACCGAGTCTAATGACTGCATCACATGAGCCCTATTTAAATGGGCTCAGAGAAGTCAACAGGTGTCGTCAATCATAATCACTCACATGAAGTTAAAAGGCCATGCCATGAAGCTAATTTGATTTGATTGTAACTTTTCTACATTACTGCAATTAATGAAGTATGTTGCTGTATGTATACTTTCGACCCAGCAGATTTGGTCACATTTTCAGTGGACCCATAGTAAATTCAAAAAAGAACCAAACTTCAAAATAATGTTTGCCTTGATGCCTTTCTAACTTGCCTTGGTGCCCTAAAATATGAGCCCTCCTTTAAGACAACCCTTGCCTTGACCATAAAAAGTTACAATTCGAGGCCTGGATATACTGGTAATATCCGTTCAGTAACACTAATTTCAGAACTATATAAAAATACATATTGTATATACAAAAATGTATATTATATATACATTAACACCCAAATACTTGTATTTTGTCCTTACTTAACCTGAAATTGTTTTAACATTAAAAAAAATACTTTTAAGGTGTGGCAGTTTTTATTTTGCAATGGTGTTGTGCCACGATTAATTACATTAAAATTATTGTTAAATATTGTATTTTAGTCATTGTCAACACCTTTAACAAACACATATTCTTAACTGAACTGTGTTGACAGTGATTAACATATTACAGTCATCCAAAAAATAAATATTTCAAATAAGAACCTGTGTTCTTACCCTTTTTCAAAGTGCTTGCATTTGACTGGTGACTTTTCCAAGCTTTTCTCCACCTATGACCCTAAATCTGCCAAGTTAGGCTTCAGTCCCTGCCATGACCCTGAACAATGTCTTAAGCAGTACAGTAAATATTTGAGAGAAATAACATTTACACCACTCTACTGTGCAGAATCGTTTCTTTTAATACCACAGCTAAAGGTTTATTTTAATACAACCCCCGTTTCCATTTGAGTTGGGAATTTGTGTTAGATGTAAATATAAACGGAATACAATGATTTGAAAATCCTTTTCAACCCATATTCAATTGATTGCACTACAAAGACAAGATATTTGATGTTCAAACTCATAAACTTTTTTTTTTTTGCAAATAATAATTAACTTATAATTTCATGGCTGCAACACGTGCCAAAGTAGTTGGGAAAGGGCATGTTCACCACTGTGTTACATCATATTTTCTTTTGACAACACTCAATAAACGTTTGGGAATTGAGGAAACTAATGGTTGAAGCTTTGAAAGTGGAATTCTTTACCATTCTTGCTTGATGTACAGCTTAAGTTGTTCAACAGTCCGGGGTCTTGTTGTCGTATTTTACAGTTCATAATGCGCCACACATTTTCAATGGGAGACATGTCTGGATTGCAGGTGGGCCAGGAAAGTACTCGCATTCTTTTACCACGTAGCCACGCTGTTGTAGATAGATAGATAGATAGATAGATAGTACTTTATTGATTCCTTCAGGAGAGTTCCTTCAGGAAAATTAAAATTCTAGCAGCAGTGTACAGAGTTGAGATCAATTAAAAAAATAATGGGGGTTTAAATGGAAACAAAATAGAGAAATATTACAATAAGAATAAAAAATAAAAAGCAATATAACAGTAAAATAAGAACATAACAAGACAAAGTAGGCAGTAGTGACCATGTTATGAAAACGTATTGCACTGTTATTGTTTTGCATCCCCTGTCATCCTAGTCTTTGTTCCGGGGGGACACCACGTCCACAGTTTCCAAATATAATTTGAAATGTGGACTTGTCAGACCACAGAACACTTTTCCATTTTGCATCAGTCCATCTTAGATTAGCTCAGGCCTAGAGAAGCCGGCGGCGCGTCTGAGCGTTGTTGATAAATGGCTTTCGCTTTGCATAGTAGAGTTTTAACTTGCGATTACAGATGTAGAAACCAACTGTAGTTACTACCAGTGGTTTTATGAAGTGTTCCTGAGCCCATGTGGTGATATCCTTTACAC
This sequence comes from Nerophis ophidion, assembly GCF_033978795.1. Taxonomy (NCBI): domain Eukaryota; kingdom Metazoa; phylum Chordata; class Actinopteri; order Syngnathiformes; family Syngnathidae; genus Nerophis; species Nerophis ophidion. Next base: position 55,828,257 of record NC_084621.1, on the reverse strand, counting down.
ACTGATGTCGGTTTTTGATGCAGTACCGCCTGAGGTATCAAAGGTCTGTAATATCATCGTTTGCGTGCAGTGATTTCTCCAGATTCTCTGAACGGACCGTAGATGGTAAAATCCCTAAATTCCTTGCTATAGCTCGTTGAGAAATGTTCTAAAACTGTTCGACAATTTGCTTACAAATTGGTGACCCTCGCCCCATCCTTGTTTGTGAATTACTTTGCATTTCATGGAAGCTGCTTTTATACCCAATCTTGGCACCCACCTGTTCCCAATTAGCCTGCACACCTGTGGGATGTTCCAAATAAGTGTTTGATGAGCATTCCTCAACTTTATCAGTATTTATTGCCACCTTTCCCAACTTCTTTGTCATGTGTTGCTGGCATCAAATTCTAAAGTTAATGATTATTAGCAAAAAAAAAATGTCTATTAGTTTGAACATCAAATATGTTGTCCTTGTAGCATACTCAACTAAATATGGGTTGAAACGGATTTGCAAATCATTGTATTCCGTTTATATTTACATCTAACACAATTTCCCAACTCATATGGAAACGGGGTTTGTACTACAGCATATTTGTAAAACAAACAGAGCTAAATCCTAAATGGCACAAGAAGTGTGAAAAGTGTGCCCTTTATTGCATTTTGCAAAGCGCATCATCCACAGCGTCACAAATGTTGACATAATGTTGCTGATATAATTTGTTAATATTGCAGTTGAAAATATGCATGTTTTGCATGTGGGCAGACGTAAGGGTCACTGCCTATTAAAACATACATCTGTCTTTTACAACTCTGTGTTTGCAGGTTGTTCATCCATGCCTTCCTGCTGGGCAGCTGGACTGTGTTGTTGGTGAAAGCTGTGCTGACTGGAGCCATCTCTCTTTGCTCACTTTTTCTTTTTGTCACCCTGGTGCACAGTAACTAAATCCAGTACAATCTTCCTTTACCGTATCACTGTTTGTATTAACTGGTTCTACATCCAAACCACCGGCTGATAAATGAAACAGTTTTTTATCCATAATTGTTGTTTTGTTGGACTTGAACTGGAAATGATTCTCAAAGTGGCATCCAGGATGATCTTTTCTAACAAACAAGTGGTTATGTGAAAAGGTGGATTTTCTATTATGAACATAAATTAAGTCGAAAAAGTGACATTTTCTTGATGTGATTTTATGTACATGGTTGACTCAGTACAAAATTTGACCTCGATGTAATTAGGACACCAAATAAGTTCTAAATTTAACCATTTCCTGATTATGTATAAGTGTCGACTGCAAAACAAATCCAAACCCACATGGCATTGTCGTTTCTGAAATCAGTAGCGGCTTAAATGTCTCTACACAGTGCAAATACTGTATGTGGTTAAATGATTTAAAAACAATCTAACAAAATACATGTTTTATTGTCATTTGCCTCTCTCACTATATGCAGATCACACGCAGTGCATAGGGTTCCGTGATTCGTTGGGTCAATTAATGAATGACAGGTCGCTTCATTGTGCTGCAAACGCGCTCCGTCACTGATAAGCATAGATTTAGTTAAGTCTGAGTATAAAAATCGTGTTCATTTTTTTTTTTTTTTAAATGTGAAAAAGTGTTGTAATGAGGGCGGAGAGCCTCCAAATAAGATTTTGCTTATTGCCCCAATTTAGCCAGGAGCGGCCTTCTCCACAAGTCCTCAAAACTGAACAATCTTCCATATGCTTTCATGCTTCCATTTTATAAGTAAAGTACCTTCTAGAAGCTCCACCACCACTTAAGGTTTAAGCGACTGTATATACAGTTGGGGTGTGCCATCTTAGGCACCTCACGATCCGATTCAGGGTGCTACAATTTGATTATTAAACATTAATTATGATTAATGATGCATCTTCTTTCCCATCCACAATTTTTTTTATGGTATTTTAGGTAAATTTGTCAGCATTAATTAAAGTAAACAAATGTCAGACAGCACTATCTAACATATTTCCCACTAAAAAGCTTCTCTTATTACATAATTTGGCTTTAAAAAATAAGACCAAAATGCTCTTCTGTTTTCACAGATGTCAGTACTAACAGGTTCAATGCAAAACAAAAATCAAATTAAATCAGAATTAATAAGGACTTTCAAACTAAATATTTCACCCCAAAAAATTAAATCTTGAATTTATTGCACATAGTTCTGCAGGTTTAATAATGTAGCGACACATCAGTTATTATGTGTAGTTTAACTGTTTTCTGTGGCCATGAATGTGTCAGTAGCTCAGCTCGGTGTTGGTTTGAGTGACAGAAGACGATTGAGTGTTGAGAAAAAAAGTTAGTTTTTGTTTTGTTTTGCATTAGCCAGTTTTGCAATAAAGTGATTGTTGATCAACCTCCTCCTCGTCATCCTTAACAACACAGTAGACGTTACACAATCTGTTCCTTAAAACTGTCTGGGTGTTTTATTTTCGTTCCGGCCAACTTCCAGGTCCAAGTGTTCTGTTTGTCATCATTTTAGAAAATTATTGATTTTATGAAAGTTGGCAAAAGTGCTAACTGTATCTATTGTGATGTATCAAAATATTAGTGTACAAACACCCATATCAAAGTCATCTTTATTGTCAATTTAACATGTTCTGGACATATAGGAAAAAAAATAAAAGTTTCTGTCTGAACCACGGTGTGAGCTAACTGGAAAAAAATTAAAATTCAGATATGCAAAAATTACAGGATAATGTACAAAAATGTACTGGAGCCCGAACGGAAAACGCTCTATAGCCCGCAGACAATGTGTTTTTTTTATTTATTTGCAAATTTATTCAAACTGTCTCTCAAAAAGCAGTCAAAAACCTTGCCCAAGCTCTTGACTGACTTTTCTGAGATAGTTGGGATGGCCGTGCCTGTGATGTTAAACCGGAACTTGTCCTCCACCTTCCCCTTTTTCAGCGCCACTGATCTGGATTTGGTGGGTTTGAAACGCATCCGGGCCCACTCCGCCAACTTTTCAAGTCCCTTCAGAATCCAACGGCAGCCTGGGACTGATTATGTCGTTACTGTGAGGTCATTCATGAATGCCCTGATGGGCGGTTGCCTTTGTGCGGGGCCCTCTGCACTCTGGCTCAGCAGACTTGGTGAGCATGTTCATGGCTAGTGAGAACGGTGTCACAGAGATAGTACACCCTGTGATAATACCAATTTCCACTTTCTGCCAACTGGATGTTGTTGCTCTGGAAGAGACCCTTATCCTGAAATTGCTGTAGTAATCAACAATGAGGTCTCTACACCTGCTGGGTACATGTTTCATCAGAGTGAGTTGAACGAGCTTGTGCGGAATGGAGCCGAATGCGTTTGCCAGGTCCAGACACAGTACTGATAGGGTGCCCTTCTTCTCTCGAGCCTCCCGAATGATCTGCGTCACCACACCGGTATGCTCCTACATCCTGACATTCCTGAAATGCCGCCTTTCTGGATCGGTGTATCAATGTAGGTGTTCTTTACCAGGTAGGTACACAGTCGTTTGAAAACGGCGCTGAAGAAAACCTTTTCCTCAACACACAGCAGGGAGATGATGCGAAACTGGTCTAGCTGAGTGGAGTTTCCTTCCTTTGGGATCCATACCCCTTCCGCCACTCGCCTTTGCTCAGGGATCCTCCCCCTTCTCCAGAAGACTCGCAGGATATTCCACAGACACTGCAGGAGTTTGGGACAGTTCTTATACACTTTGTACGAAGTGCCACTCGGTCCCGGTGCAGACCTTGCCCGGGGTCTGCGGACAACCTCCTTGACTTCCTTTAGCATGTCAAACTCCATTTCTTGTTCAGGGGGGTCTGTGAGGTTGTTGCACTCTTCCAAGTCAAAGTGTCTGCTTTTCTCCAAACATACCAATGAGTTCAATCTTTGTTGAATCAGTCCAGACAACCTTATTTCTCATATTCTGGGAATCTTTCATGTGGTTTTTGGGCAAACTCGATGCAGGCTTGCTTAGGTCTTACACTGAGGAGAGTTATCCGAGGGGCCACTCTGCTGCAGTGATAGTTGAATTTGTGGAACTTTCTCCCCTCTCCCTACTGCACCTCCACATTGTTCTTTGGGTTCTTCTTTGCCTCTCTCAACAAGGCTATTCTCCCACAATCGTTCAGTTTAGCTGGAGGGCCAGGTATAGGGAGCCTTGTAGTCGTCCCAAACTTCTTCCATTTAAGGATTATGGAAACCACCATGCACTTTGGAAAACCTTTTTGTGACCTTGGCCAGATCTCTGCCTTGCAACAATTCTGTCTCTGAGCTCTTTTTGCAGTTCCTTCGACCTTATTTTTCTCATTTGCTCTGACATGCTCTGTGAGCTGTAAGGTATTCTATAGACAGGTGTGTGTCTTTCTTAATCAAGTTTAATCAGTCTAATTAAGCAGAGCCTGACTCCAACGAGGGAACCATGTGATTAAAAAAATAAATACAAATTGGCCAAAAATTATGTTTGTAATTTTTTTCTGTCAAGATGGTGTACATTAATGATTACAGTTGGTACAAAATGCGGCTGCTAGACTTTTGACAAGAACAAAAAAGTTTGATCACATAACGCCTGTACTGGCTCACCTGCACTGGCTTCCTGTGCACTTAAGATGTGACTTTAAGGTTTTACTACTTACGTATAAAATACTTCACGGTCTAGCTCCATCCTATCTTGCCGATTGTATTGTACCATATGTCCCGGCAAGAAATCTGCCTTCAAAGGACTCCGGCTTATTAGTGATTCCCAGAGCCCAAAAAAAGTCTGCGGGCTATAGAGCTTTTTCATTTCGGGCTCCAGTACTCTGGAATGCCCTCCCGGTAACAGTTCGAGATGCCACCTCAGTAGAAGCATTTAAGTCTCACCTTAAAGCTCATTTGTATACTCTAGCCTTTAAATAGACTCCCTTTTTAGACCAGTTGATCTGCCGTTTCTTTTCTTTTTCTTCTATGTCCCACTCTCCCTTGTGGAAGGGGTCCGGTCCGATCCGGTGGCCATGTACTGCTTGCCTGTGTATCGGCTGGGGACATCTCTGCGCTGCTGATCCGCCTCCGCTTGGGATGGTTTCCTGCTGGCTCTGCTGTGAACGGGACTCTCGCTGCTGTGTTGGATCCGCTTTGGACTGGACTCTCGCGACTGTGTTGGATCCATTATAGATTGAACTTTCACAGTATCATGTTAGACCCGCTCGACATCCATTGCTTTCCTCCTCTCCAAGGTTCTCATAGTCATTATTGTCACCGATGTCCCAATGGGTGTGAGTTTTCCTTGCCCTTATGTGGGCCTACCGAGGATGTCGTAGTGGTTTGTGCAGCCCTTTGAGACACTAGCGATTTATGGCTATATAAGTAAACATTGATTGATTGATTGAAATACAATTAACTTTTTTTTAACTGACTTATAGGTAATTTGTGATAAAATTATATATATAAAAAAAAACATGTAAAAAATGCAGGTATATTAACATAACCAAACGGCTGCACAAGGGTCCGACTTGTTTTTTCTGTTTTGTTTAGGAAATGTTGGACCAGCAGCAAAACAGCAGCACTATTCTGGGTAATTATGTGATCGGGTTATCGCACAAATGTTTTATCTTATTAATTTTTATTTTTTTTACCAGTCTGTCTGATGCTGCGTGTCAGAGAAGACCAGCAGTATGCTGCAGCCGTTTGTGCTACGTTAGGAGGAGGGGTCAGGGGATGGTGAGTGTCATCCAGCCGTTTAGGGAATAATTCTCACAAGAACTCATACAAATTCCACGTTAGATATCAAAAAACCTTTTGAATTAAACATTTGAGTATTTTAGTTCTGTAATTCACTGTAGCAATTCAATGAGACTTCACTGCCATCGGACCAGCCAAAACGAGGGATTTATTTTTTATAAATTTTTTTGGGCTTCACGGTGGCAGAGGGGTTAGTGCATCTGCCTCACAATACGAAGTTCCTGCAGTCCTGGGTTCAAATCCAGGCTCGGGATCTTCCTGTGTGGAGTTTGCATGTTCTCCCCGTGACTGCGTGGGTTCCCTCCGGGTACTCCGGCTTCCTCCCACTTCCAAAGACATGCACCTGGGGATATGTTGATTGGGAACACTAAATTGGCCCTAGTGTGTGAATGTGAGTGTGAATGTTGTCTGTCTATCTGCTTTGGCGACTTGTCCAGGGTGTACCCCGCCTTCCGCCCGATTGTAGCTGAGATAGGCGCCAGTGCCCCCCGCGACCCCAAAAGGGAGTAAGCGGTAGAAAATGGATGGATGGATTTGAGTATTTTTTTTATTCAAAAATTAATGAAGAAAACACATTTTCCAGTTGATGGACTGTCAAAGCGGGACCCTCAACAGGAAGAGGAAAAATCTTCTAACATCCACCATCTTTATGGAGGAGAAGAAGACCTTTGCAGAGACAACCATAGAAGTTTGAACTCCATGTCCAAGAGAGATAAGGCAATGCTAGAAAACCAGGGTAACTACACAACATATTTGGCACAATTTGTACGTTTTCATTGAGGAGTTTATTCAGTTTAACACCTAGAATCTAGAAGTTATTTAATTTGTCTCCCATCTTAGCCGATGCCTCAGGGGGCCCGCAAAGCTCTCATTCTGAACAGGCCTGAATGGACTGTGCTGTTCGCTAATGTGCACATTTCTTCATCGACACACTGTTGCTTCTGTGTGCAAGAATAACGGATGCTGAGAAACACCAATAATGGCGCCGACGTTGCACATTCCACCTAGAATTGGACACATGTGACTCCGAGGAAGAGAGAATAAAATGTGGTTAATTTACCTAATGGTGTGGCTAAAAGCAGCGGGTAGGGAGGTGGTTACAGCCCTGTCAAATAAATTAGCAACCGTGAAGAATTTATTTATGATAATAGCAGGGACTCGTTCAGAGAACAAGACATGACATGTGGACTGTCAATCCTCCTGCAGAGTTTCCGCCATCATGTCCTGGGCCAAGTACCTTCAATACCGTGGCCTGCCACTGCCTCCTGGAGCCCACACGGAACAGAGCTTGGAATATGCCCAGAACTTCTCTGTGGAGGACACAGATGTGTTTGCTGTGACTTATCCCAAATCAGGTAGATTTTGTTTTCTTTATACTTGGTGCCCTGTGAATAATGTGCTGAGTGTGGGACGCTAAACTAGCCAGGATGTAACGTTGCACTGCATGATGTCTATGTTGTACTTACTGTATGTAAGGATGGACAGATGTCATTTATGGAGTGCACCAATCAAATATGTTTGTTTTTTCCAAAGTAAAGAAGCAAGTGACACAGCAACAACTTGTGTTTGGTTTTGTTAGTTTTAGAGTTCGGTATGGCGTGCCGAATGTAAAAATCGAATCCCTTTTCTTGCTGATATGTACGGAACATTTAGCTCACATTCATAATACCTATATTACAAAGTCTACTTGCATCCAGGGAGTTATTCCTTAAATTTGTAAACATTAACTCAAACAAAAAGTTGTTTGAAAAAAAAAATATTGACCTTATTATTCAAGATCAAGATACAGTGGGGCAAAAAAGTATTTATTCAGCCACCGATTGTGCAAGTTCTCCCACTTCAAATGATGACAGAGGTCTGTAATTTTCATCATAGGTACACTTCAACTGTGAGAGACAGAATGTGAAAAAAACATCCAGGAATTCACATTGTAGGAGTCTTAAAGAATTTATTTGTAAATGATGGTGGAAAATACGTATTTGGTCAACCATTCAAATTTCTCACTGATGGAAGAAGGTTTTGGCTCAAAATCTCACGATACATGGCCCCATTCATTCTTTCCTTAACACGGATCAATCGTCCTGTCCCCTTAGCAGAAAAACACCCCCAAAGCATGATGTTTCCACCCCCATGCTTCACAGTAGGTGTGGTGTTCTTGGGATGCAACTCAGTATTCATTTTCCTCCAAACACGACGAGTTGAGTTTATACCAAAATGGATACATGGATGATACAGCAGAGGATTGGGAGAATATCATGTGGTCTGATGAAACCAAAATAGAACTTTTTGGTATAAACCCAACTCGTCCTGTTTGGAGGAAGAAGAACACAGAGTTGCATCCCAAGAACACCATATCTACTGTGAAGCTTGGGGGTGGAAACATCATGCTTTGGGGCTGTTTTTCTGCTAAGGGGACAGGACGATTGATCCGTGTTAAGGAAAGAATGAATGGGGCCATGTATCGTGAGATTTTGAGCCAAAACCTCCTTCCATCAGTGAGAGCTTTGAATGGTTGACCAAATACTTATTTTCAACCATAATTTACAAATAGATTATTTAAAATTCCTACAATGTGAATTCCTGGATTTTTTTTTTCACATTCTGTCTCTCACAGTTGAAGTGTACCTATGATGAAAATTACAGACCTCTGTCATCATTTTAAGTGGGAGAACTTGCACAATCGGTGGCTGACTAAATACTTTTTTGCCCCACTGTAACTACCCTTAATTTTGACACCATCAATCTAATCCTCCTCTTTCATGTCATGTTCTGACTGTGGCAAAGTTGCTCTCATATCATCCTTTTTTTTAGACTCTTATTAATCTGTTTGTTTTTATTTGTTAATTTCCTGTTAATATACAGTCTTGGTCAAAAGTTCACATACACGTGTAAAGAACATAATGTCATGGCTGTCTTGAGTTTCCAATAATTTCTACAACTCTGATTTTTTTGTGATTGAGTGATTGGAGCACATACTTGTTGGTCACAAAAAATATTCATGAAGTTTGGTTTTTCTATCAATTTATTATGAGTCGACTGAAAATGTGACCAAATCTGCTAGGTCAAAAGTATACATACAGCAAGGAAAATACTTGGTTACATGTCCCTTTGCAAGTTTCACTGCAATAAGACACTTTTGGTAGCCATCCACAAGCTTCTGGTGGAATTTTTGACCACTCTTCTTGACAAAATTGGTGCAGTTCAGCTAAATGTGTTTTACATCACATGGACAAAGATGAGACCTTCTGGAGGAAAGTTGCGTGGTCAGATGAAACAAAAATTCAGCTGTTTGGCCACAATACCCAGCAATATGTTTATTGCCTACTGTCAAGGATGGTGGTGGTAGTATTATGCTCTGGGCTTGTTTTGCTGCCAATGGAACTGGTAGAGTAAATGGGACAATGGAAAAGGAGGATCCATCCATCCATTTTCGACCGCTTCTCCTGTTCGGGGTCGCGGGGGTGCTGGAGCCTGTCTTTTGTCCACCAGGCTGTTAGGCTGCTAAACTCTCTCTCCCCTCTCCACGCTCAGCCTGAGCCAGCAGGGCATCTGGAAGATAAACGTCTACCTTTCCAAGAGACATCCTGAAACCCTGAAAAGACTTGGCAAATTTCACTTATGGACCGCTGCTTTCAACTGTTTTTTGCACTAAAAACTCATTATATTCACATATCCTTGGCTGCTAAGTTTCACAGACACCACTTTTTCACAGTAATCGGCTGAAACATCAAATTGTTTACATCTGTATCATATATATCTTCTTCAAGACCTGTGAGAGTATTATGCCACCATCTGCAGTTTTATTATTATTTTTATTATCATTGTATTGTTCTGTTGTTACTACAGAGGTTAGATACGTTTATGTTGTGTCACTTTACTATTTGTGTCTTGGCTTCTCTTGTCAAGTCTACGCACGGGGTAGTGAAAAGCGCAATGTCGATTCCTTGTCTTTTACATGTGAAGAATTGACACTAAAGCTGACTTTGACTTTGACATTTGACAGCGAATGTATTAACAGGATATAGAATCGGAAAATCATTTTACTGTCAATATACACATTGATACAGTATATTGCCAAAAGTATTTGATCCCCAACCTTGACTCACATATGAACTTGAAGTGCCATCTCATTCTTAACCCATAGGGTTCAATATGATGTCGGTCCACCTTTAGCAGCTATTACAGCTTCAGCTCTTCTGGGAAGACTGTCCATAAAGTTACGGAGTGTGTTTATTGGAATTTTCCATCATTCTTCCAAAAGCACATTGGTGAGGTCAAATACTGATGATGTTCGAGAAGGCCTTCATTTATAGCCCCGTGTTTGGTACTCAATACACTCGAGGAATGCAATGTAATGTTTTATGTTCATGTCTAACCAAATGATGATCAACCAAAATCATCAAAATAGATAGATAGTAATGTGATTGTTTGCAAGGCTGACATATTTGATCAGTCAATTAAGTAAATAGTGAATGTGGGTTGTGCAGAAATAAACATGATTCTTGTTGGTGCCATTATTCTGCCATTATAAATACAAATTATAACATTATAATTTGCTTTCCTCTGCAGGTACGGTCTGGATGCAAGAGATCCTCCCACTGGTGCTGAATGAGGGGGACCTGACACCCATCCTAACCATCCCCAACTGGGACAGAGTTCCCTGGCTGGAGGAGAAGAGGTTACAAGAAGTGGTTGATCAGCTGCCCTCCCCAAGAGGGTTGGTCACACATTTTCCTTACCAGTTCATGCCACCTTCCTTCAAAACTTCCAGTGCCAAGGTGAATTCAAGTCCCAGCGCCATCGGTTTTTGTCACATGGTCCTGCTTTGCACTTACTTATCCCTCTTTTAGGTGATCTACGTCATGAGGAACCCCAAGGATATCATTGTGTCGTCATATTACTTCCATCAGATGGCGACTTTCCTTGAGGACCCTGGAACTTTGGACAAGTTTATTGACAAATTCCTGCAAGGCAGAGGTCAACATCCCTTGTTTATACAGTTTTTATAATGATAGAGAATATTATTTGTGTGTATGTGGAGATGTTTTCTCACGTTTCCACTCAAAATGACTTTCTGCTTCTGCAGTGTTGTTTGGCAAATGGACAAACCACTTGAAGAGCTGGAAGCGTGCAGAGTTAGGAGACCGAATCCTTTTTATTACATATGAGGAAATGATTCAGGTAAAACATAGTTATGTTTATATCTATGTCAAATTACAATACACCAACATTTGTGAAAAACATACTTATAAGATAATAATAAATGCATCATCATCTGTTGCAGGATCTTCCTTCAGCTCTACGTAGGATTTCCGATTTCTTGGGAAAGAACCTGAGTGACGAAGTCATTCGGAAAATAGCAGACAATTGTTCCTTCAAGTCCATGCAGGCCAATGCAATGTCCAACTTGAGTTTGATACCCAAGGAGTACATGGACACTGAAAAATCTCAATTTCTTAGGAAAGGTGAGATGCTAATTTATTATTTTGTAAAAGGAATAAGAAACTTCGGTAACACTTTAGTATGGGAAACATATTCACCATTAATTAGTTGCTTATTCAAGTAACAAATAATTAATTTAGAGTTATTTGGACACTAGGGGAACATATAAAGGTTAGGGTTACTAATAAGCAATAATTCTGAGGTTATTGAGGGAAGGCTCTTAGTTAATGGCTTACTGGTTGCAGAATAAGGCATTAATATGTACTTAATGTTGACTAATTAAGAGCCAATATGTTACTAATTTGCATGTTAGTAAGCAACCTGATAGTGGTGAATATGTGTCCCATACTAAAGTGTTACCGAAACATCTTATTAATCCAAAATAACAAGAAGGCCCCACTTGTTGAGACCACTAATAACATTTTGTGCAGATCAGGGCACGTGTTGGTGGGTCTCCAAGTACAGTACGATGTTCAGCTTATGTAACGGAGGCCAGACCGTGTGGCTTTGGAACTGAACGTTGGTAAACCTCATCCCCAGGTGCCTTAAGAGTGCATACTTGACAATTAGTTGAAGCTTAACGCGCTCCTACACTCAGGTTCCCGCCCGGGGTAGAATGCTTAACAATTAACTTTGAATTTTGTTTTCAAGACACAAAATGCTTGTTCATTGGACAGTTAATGTTGTTTGCAGGATAAAGTAAAAAGTGTATTTATTTTTTTGTTTCTTAGAACCTCAATTCACATTAAAGGGGTACTGAACTTTTATTCACAATCCCTATGTACAGTAAGTTTTTTTTAGCATTTTAAGTCATAAAACTATGGTAAGTATGAGGTGGCTAACAATGCAAATAATGTGATTACACTATTTTAGCCATAAAGCTCTCTAAAAAAACCTCCAAACAATGCCAACAATACTCCATTCACATCTTGTGACTGAATATCAACCAAGTATTAGCATTTTTGTTATTATAAGCGGGCAGCATGGTGGACAGGGGTTAGTACATGTGCCTCACAATACGAGGGTCCTGAGTAGTCCTGAGTTCAATCCCGGGCTCGGGATCTTTCTGTGTGGAGTTTGCATGTTCTCCCCGTGACTGCGTGGGCTCCCTCCGGGTACTCCTGCTTCCTCCCACCTCCAAAGACATGCACCTGGGGATAGGTTGATTGGCAACACTAAATTGGCCCTAGTGTGTGAATGTTGTCTGTCTATCTGTGTTGACCCTGCGATGAGGTAGCGACTTGTCCAGGGTCTAATCCGCCTTTCGCCCGAATGCAGCTGAGATGGGCTCCAGCACCCCCCGCGAAAGTCCAATATCATAGTGGATCCAACGTAACCGTGAGGATCAAGTCCAAAGTGGATCCAATATAGTAGCGAGAGTCCCATTCAAAGTGGAGCCAGCAGGAAACCATCCCAAGCGGAGGGAGGGGGAGACATAGGAGAAAAAGAAAAGAAACAGCAGATCAACTGGTCTAAAATGGGGGTCTATTTAAAGGCTAGAGTATACAAATAAGTTTTAAGATGAGACTTAAATGCTTCTACTGAGGTGGCATCTCGAACTGTTACCGGGAGGGCATTCCAGAGTACTGGAGCCCGAACAGAAAACGCTCTATGGCCCGCAGACTTTTTTTGGGCTCTGGGAATCTGGGAATTATTGATTATAAATCATGCCTCTTACCTGGATAGTAGAAGGATGTGGCCCTAAACTGGGAAGTTGGTCAACTTTGACATTCAATTTATACCCGGATGGCGAGAAAGACAGGAAAAGAAGCATGTTTGCGGCACTTCTTTTTTTTTTTTTTACCCTGTGTGAGGAATGTGATTAATTCTTCATCTAAACGGGATGATACGAACATCCAATCAGTTGGCATCCGAGTGAGAGCAGAGATTTTACAGTTAGAGCCTGATTTACTAAGTTCCAAATACCTTGTGCTAAACAACGTGTGCTATCTCTAAAACAGTGTGTACTATTAGTGAGCGCGTTGCATGCGATTCAGTAAGACAATTCAAAAATAATAATTCAAAAGTGGTGCAAACCGCCTTTTTAATTGAGGGTTTTGCGTGTACCATTCGGGATTTCACCACTGAGACACTCATTTACTGCACATTCATGTTACCATGCTTCTTCTACCTGTGGCCTTTTGCTATGTTTTCAAATATGCAGGAGACATGTACCATTTTATTTTTGACAAAGAAGAAGCAGTCTTGCAGTGCATCTACAATGAAACAACTTTTTTTTTTTTTTACAGCTGAAGGTACCCTCGTTGGAGAGAGGCTGAACTTGCTTACTCCTCTCAAGATGCAAAAAAATGCATACTTAAAGAAATGTTTTTCATATGAAAAAATATTTTATTAATATATATTCTATGTCAAAACAAAAACTTTACACAAACGCATCAATTGAATTTGTTTTAATCAGCCTTTGAGGTTCTTTAGCGGCTATAAATTTCACATAGGGCGGAGGATTTTTGTCTGTCTGTGCAGCGCGAGCACTGATTCTGCAGCTGTGTGTGGAACCGTCAGTTTGCACGTCCCTCTGATACGTGCTAAATAAATGGCAAAATAGTGCTTGAAAAACAGTGATGAGTGTTGACAAATCACATTGCGCGTGCTAAATAATAATATTTTCATCTTCTCCTCCCAGTATTGTGGGCGTTTTGATGATTAGCATATAGTTTGCAAATTAGTGAAGGGAGATGCAAAATGTATGGCACTCACAATTTAGTGGATCAGATTTGCGTGTGCTATCAGGTTTGCGTGCGTTTTAGTACAAGCAAACTTTTAGTAAATCAGGCCCTAAGTGATTTTTTTTCATGTTAAAAGTTTGTATATCTTGATCAGCCCTAAAGAAGGAACAAAACATGACGTATGGTTGATAGATTTTTGCCAAAAACGAAATCTCATGTTAATGGCATGTTTTTCTGTTCACGTAGTATACATGTTGGATTAATCTTAGCGTGTATTTTTCAAAACATTTGAATTATTCATACTTGGCCAATAAAACGTATTATGATATAAATATATACAGTATATACTTTTTAAAAAATTTTTTTATCATAAAGAATTCTATAGGCTCCAGCATCCCCCACGACCCCAAAAAGGGACAAGCAGTAGAAAATGGATGGATGGAATTTGCCAAATATTTCACGAGCTTGTACAAAATGACTTGTACAAGCACTTTGTATGCTCAACAAAAGAAAGACCGTTACATTAATAAAAAGGACTACTACCTGACTACAAGAACACACAGGCGACACGCTGAAATCTATGTATACTTTCTGTTACGTCCGCTGTTTTGTTGCTTTTATTTACAGTAGTGCAGCAAAATCCTGACAGTTTCAATGCAAAACCTCCGTCTGTGTACTGCGGGGTGCTCGATAGTCAATACACTACTGCCATCGAATGTCTTGCAATTGCAACTGCAATCAAAATCTACTAGATAATATTTGCAAATGAGACTCAGAAGTGTAAGAAAACAAAATACAACAACTGGATAGCAGTTATCAATATCCGCTGATATGGTTTTAATAATTAAAAATGAGCATTTATTACTGCATAAAAATTGTTACTGTTGGGTACCAGGGTATGCGCTCAAATGTGGAAGTTACTGCACACATCCCTACAGTGTTTACATACTGACTTTAGGATTGGTGACTCTGCCCTGCCTTTAGACTTGCATTTTCTTTCTGGTTTAAAAGTTAAAGTTAAAGTACCGCTGATAGTCAGACACACACACACTAGGTGTGGTGAAATTACCCTATGGTGGGGGGGAGCATTGATTGATTGATTGATTGAAACTTTTATTAGTAGATTGCACAGTACAGTACATATTCCCTACGATTGACCAATAAATGGTGACACCCAAATAAGTTTTTCAACTTGTTTTAAGTCGGGGTCCACGTTAATCAATTCATGGTATAGCAGCAGCGGTGGCCGCACTCAGGAATCACCTTAAAACTAATTTGTATATTCTAGCCTTTAAATAGACTCCCTTTTTAGACCAGTTGATCTGCCGTTTCTTTTCTTTTTCTTCTATGTCCCACTCTCCTTTGTGGAGGGAGTCCGGTCCGATCCGGTGGCCATGTACTGCTCGCCTGTGTATCGGCTGGGGACATCTCTGCGCTGCTGATCCGCCTCCGCTTGGGATGGTTTCCTGCTGGCTCCGCTGTGAACGGGACTCTCGCTGCTGTGTTGGATCAGCTTTGGACTGGCCTCTCGCGACTGTGTTGGATCCATTATGGATTGAACTTTCACAGTATCATGTTAGACCCGCTCGACATCCATTGCTTTCCTCCTCTCCAAGGTTCTCATAGTCATCATTGTCACCGACGTCCCACTGGGTCATTATTGTCACCGATGTCCCACTGGGTGTGAGTTTTCCTTGCCCTTATGTGGGCCTACCGAGGATGTCGTAGTGGTTTGTGCAGCTCTTTGAGACACTAGTGATTTAGGGCTATATAAGTAAACATTGATTGATTGATTGATTGAATCATTTTGGTGATTTAACCCCCAATTCCAACCCTTGATGCTGAACTCACGACCTACCTATACTTACAACAGTATGGTGGATCACTGCCCTGCCTTTAGACTTGAATTTTCTTTATGTTTGTTGTTTTGTGTGTATAAGGTGTTGCCGGGGACTGGAAAAAACATTTTAGTGCAGACCAAGTGGCCCGCATCTCCTCCACCATTTACAAGGAGCTGGAGGGAGAGAACTTCACTTTGCCCTGGACCCTGGACGGAGCAGCAGACAAGGGAATTTAAGATAAAATGTCAGCGCTGGAAATGTAGTAGGCCAACAATCTTCACTATTAGGATATTACAATACTTGTTTTTTTGCACTTTTGAGTTTTGGTCATATTTGTGCTCTTCCTTATTATGTTCTTTTTGTCACGGTCTTAGAGCTCCTGCCATTGTCTTTGCATTTCTCCCGCCATGTGTTTTCACTGGTTTTTGCTCTTCTGAGATTTATGTTTTATTACCTACTAATTACTACCGCAGTTGTGACAACTACAGTACTTTCTTTCTTTCTTTTTTTAGTTTATTTTGAACATGAACACACTTAGAGCATAATACATCACACAATTTCATATCATGTCACTTTCCATCATGTCCGAAAAGGAGTAGGAAGAAGCAAAGCTTATTTAATCCTACACTTTTCCGGAATTCTTCAGAGTGTTTACAATTATATACATTCATTTACTGACTTCTTTTTGTAGAACAACAACATCCGTGAATGATTAATACAGCATTTCTTGTAATAGATAATTGATAGATAAACATACTGAGAGGCAGCACAGTGGTACAGGGGTTAGTGCATGTGTCTCACAATACTAAGATCCTGAGTTCAATCCCGGGCTCGGGATCTTTCTGTGATGAGTTTGCATGTTCTCCCCGTGACTGTGTGGGTACTACGGCTTCCTCCCCAAAAAATGCACCTGGGGATAGTTTGATTGGCAACACTAAATGGTCCCTAGTGTGTGAATGTGAGTGTGAATGTTGTCTGTCTATCTGTGTTGGCCCTGCGATGAGGTGGCAACTTGTCCAGGGTGTACACCGCATTCCGCCCCAATGCAGCTGATATGGGCTCCAGCAACCCCTGCGATCCCAAAGGGGACAATCGGTAGAGAATTGATGGATGGATGGATGGATATACTGAGATTAAGAATATCGTATATTCAATAAGGTCGAAGAAGTTTCTCATAATTCTTCTTCTTTGTACTTTGCAAGCACTATTAATTAGAACAACCTCTTAAAGTGGATTTTATCTGTACATTGTTTAACTTCTTTACTTAATCCATTCCATAATTTAATTCCACATACAGATATGCTACAGGTGTTTAGCGTTGTACGTGCATACAAATAATGTTTTAGATAACTTTTTCCTCTAAGGTTGTATTTCTCCTCTTTAGTTGAGGATATTTTTTGTACATTCTTGGGTAGTAGGTTATACAAACCCCATTTCCATATGAGTTGGGAAATTGTGTTAGAGGTAAATAAAAACAGAATACAATGATTTGCAAATCCTTTTCAACCCATATGCAGTTGAATGCACTACAAAGACAAGATATTTGATGTTCAAACTCAATAAACTTTATTTTATTTTGCAAATAATCATTAACTTCGAATTTCATGGCTGCAACATGTGCCAAAGTAGTTGGGAAAGGTTATGTCCACCACTGTGTTACGTCACCTTTTCTTTTAACAACACTCAATAAATGTTTGGTAACTGAGGACACTAATTGTTGAAACTTTTAAAGTGGAATTCTTTCTCATTCTTGTTTTATGTAGCGCTTTAGTCGTTCAACAGTCCGGGGTCTCCGCTGTCGTATTTTACGCTTCATAATGCGCCACACATTTTTGATGGGACACAGGTCTGGACTGCAGGCGGGCCAGGAAAGTACCCGCACTCTTTTACTACGAAACCACGCTGTTGTAACACGTGGCTTGGCATTGTCTTGCTGAAATAAGCAGGGGCGTCCATGATAACGTTGCTTGGATGACAACATATGTTGCTCGAAAACCTGTATGGACCTTTCAGCATTAATGGCGCCTTCACAGATGTGTAAGTTACCCATGCCTTGGGCACCAATACACACCCATACCATCACAGATGCTGGCTTTTGAACTTAACGCCTATAACAATCCAGATGGTTATTTTCCTCTTTGTTCCGGAGGACACCACGTCCACAGTTTCCAAATATAATTTGAAATGTGGACTCGTCAGACCACAGAACACTTTTCCACTTTGCATCAGTCCATCTTAGATGAGCTCGGGCCCAGCGAAGCCAGCGGCGTTCCTTGGTGTTGTTGATGAATGGGTTTTGCTTTGCATAGCAGAGTTTTAACTTGCACTTACAGATGTAGCAACCAACTGTAGTTACTGACAGTGGTTTTATGAGGTGTTCCTGAGCCCATATGGTGATATCCTTTATACACTGATGTTAGTTTTTGATGCAGCACCGCCTGAGGGATCAAAGGTCCGTAATATCATCGCTTACGTGGAGTGATATCTCCAGATTCTCTGAACCTTTTGATGATTTTACGTACCGTAGATGGTAAAATCCCTAAATTCCTTGCAAAAGCTCGTTGAGAAATTTTGTTCTAAAGCTGTTCGACAATTTGCTTACAAATTGGTGACCCTCGCCCCATCTTTGTTTGTGAATTACTTAGCATTTCATGGAAGCTGCTTTTATACCCAATCATGGCACCCACCTGTTCCCAATTAGCCTGCACACCTGTGGGATGTTCCAAATAAGTGTTTGATGAGTATTTCTCAACTTTATCAGTATTTATTGCCAACTTTCCCAACTTCTTTGTCACGTGTTGCTGGCATCAAATTCTAAAGTTAATGATTATTTGAAAAAAAAAAATGTTTATCAGTTTAAACATCAAATATGTTGTCTTTGTGGCATATTAAATTGAATATGGGTTGAAAAGGATTTGCAAATTATTGTATTCCGTTTATATTTACATCTAACACAATTTCCCAACTCATATGGAAACGGGGTTTGTAGTTTGTTTTACGTTTTGACTAAGATGCTGGGACTGATGCTTGGACATGTTTTGTTCTTCACATGGAATCGCTGACGGTTACTCAACACATTACTTCATTTTTAAGCTGGGATAGACAGCAGCTAACCTGTGATCCCATGCAAGACAAACTTATAAAAATTAGTGGGAAAAAGGAAACTTTGAAAATAAAAAATGATTATGCAATAAGTGTTTTTTATTTTTGGCCCTAGTGTGTGAATGTGAGTGTGAATGTTGTCTGTCTATCTGTGTTGGCCCTGCGATGAGGTAGCGACTTGTCCAGGGTGTACCCCACCTTCCGCCCGATTGTAGCTGAGATAGGCGCCAGCGCCCCCCGAGACCCCAAAAGGGAATAAGCGGTAGAAAATGGATGGATGGATGTTTCAATGCTTTGACTCAAAAACCCTAGTGACAACAACTGCTTGATGCAAACAATTCTGTCAAAGCCAGTCATTGAAGTGTGATTTCTCCCTCCTTAGTATTACTAAATAATGGTTCACCACAGTCCCCAAAACTCTAAATTGACCAGATTTAGTAGCTGTAATTACAGCTACTAAATCTGGTCAATTAATATTCTGTAACGTATGTCGGAAGTGCTGTGATAACTTCAGGTACCCTCGGAAAAGTACCAGCTCCTTCTTTTCTAGTGTCATTTTGTTATCTTTTTAGCTCGATATTTGTCCGGTTGTCTGTTCATATCGTTGTACTGTCCTGATAATAATCTTAGTAAGATCTCTAATCGATCTGAAGTGTACTTTTGAAAACGTCAGTGTATTGTTAAAAAAACGGAGTGCAAATATTCCTATGAACATGAACGCAACACCCGAAAACAGACAAGCCTGCCTGTGAGTTGTTGGATATTTAGTGAAAAACAAACAATGGCTGCAGAAGACCTCTATTTCATGCATCATGGACTTATGTTACCGAAAAAGACTCACTGCCAAGAAAGTCTGGCGTTTGCACAAGACTTCTCGTTTGAAGACAATGACGCCATTGCTGTCACGTACCCGAAGTCAGGTCAGTCAGTTTGTTTGTTCCAGCTCCTAACTAAAGTATGCATGAAAAATATTTGTCTCTAAAGGAAATAACTGAAATCATTCAAAACATGTCGCTTGATACTGAATATCCCCAGGGTAAACAATGTCATGATTTATGTTAATGTCCAACCAAATAAGGATCAACCATAAATATAATGTGGTTGTTTGTAAGGCTGACATACACTATATTGCCAAAAGTATTTGGCCACCTGCCTTGACTCACATATAAACTTGAAGTGCCATTCCATTCCTGACCCATAGGGTTAAATATGATGTTGGTCCACATTTTGCAGCTAGTACGGCTTCAACTCTTCTGGGAAGGCTGTCCAATGTGGAGTGTGTTTATAGGAATTTTTCCACCATTCTTCCAAAAGCGCATTGGTGAGGTCACACACTGATGTTGGTCGAGAAGGCCTGGCTCTCAGTCTCCGTTCTAATTCATCCCAAAGGTGCTCTATCGGGTTCAGGTCAGGACTCTGTGCAGGCCAGTCAAGTTCATCCAAACCAGACTCTCATCCATGACTTTATGGACATTGCTTTGTGCACTGGTGCACAGTCATGTTGGAAGAGGAAAGACCCCACTCCAAACTGTTCCAACAAGGTTGGGAGCATGGAATTGTCCAAAATGTTTTGGTTAATTGGATCATTCAAAGTTCCTTTCACTAAGGGGCCAAGCCCAACTTCTAAAAAAAACACAGCCCCACACCATAATTCCTCCTCCACTAAATTTCCCACTTGGCACAATGTGGTCTGAAATGTACAGTTTTCCTGGCAATCTCCAAACCCAGACTCGTCCATCAGATTGCCAGATGGAAAAGCGTGATTCATCACTGCGGAGAAGCCGTCTCCACTGCTCTTAGTCCAGTGGCAACGTGCTTTGCACCACTGCATCCAATGCTTAGCATTGGACTTGGGGATGTATGGCTTAGATGCAGCCTTTTCGGCCATGGACACCCATTCCATGAAGCTATCTGCGTACTGTACGTGGGCTAATTGGAAGGTCACATGAAGTTTTCTAGGTCTGTAGCATCTGACTGTGCAGAAAGTCGGCAACCTCTTTGCACTGTGCACTTCAGCATCCGCTGACCCCTCTCTCTCAGTTTACATGGCCTACCACTTCGTGGCTGAGTGGCTGTTGTTCTTAAACTCTTCCATTTTCTTATAATAAAGCCGACAGTTGACTTTGGAATATTTATAAGCGAGGAAATTTCACGACTGGATTTGTCGCACAGGTGGCATCCTATGACAGTTCCACGCTGAGAAATCACTGAACTCCTGAGAGCGGCCCATTCTTTTACAAATGTTAGCAGAAATAGTCCCCATGCTTAAGTGCTTGATTTTATACACCTGTGGCCGGGCCAAGTGAGTCTCATCATTTGGATGGGTGTCCAAATACTTTTGGCAATATAGTGTATTTGTTTAGTCAAATAAAGAATGTAAGTTGTGCAAAAGCAAAACGTATATACTTGTTGGTGCCGTTATTCTGCTATCTAACATTATAATTTGCTTTCCTCTTCAGGTACAGTCTGGATGCAAGAGATCCTCCCGCTGGTGCTGAATGAGGGGGACCTGACACCCATCCTAACCATCCCCAACTGGGACAGAGTTCCCTGGCTGGAGGAGAAGAGGTTACAAGAAGTGGTTGATCAGCTGCCCTCCCCAAGAGGGTTGGTCACACATTTTCCTTACCAGTTCATGCCACCTTCCTTCAAAACTTCCAGTGCCAAGGTGAATTCAAGTCCCAACGCCATCGGTTTTTGTCACATGGTCCTGCTTTGCACTTACTTATCCCTCTTTTAGGTGATCTACGTCATGAGGAACCCCAAGGATATCATTGTGTCGTCATATTACTTCCATCAGATGGCGACTTTCCTTGAGGACCCTGGAACTTTGGACGAGTTTATTGACAAATTCCTGCAAGGCAGAGGTCAACATCTCTTATATATACCGTTTTTATAATGTGATGCAATACAGTACGTCACTACAAAGCTAAACATATTGCCAGTAAGTAACGCGTCTTGTTTGTGCAGGTGTGCTTAAAATATTTTGAACAGCATACCCGAACGGGACAAGTGGTAGAAAATGGATGGATGGATAATAGAGATGTGTAGATGTTTTGACTTAAAATGACTTTCTGCTTCTGCAGTGTTGTTTGGCAAATGGACGAACCACTTGAAGAGCTGGAAGCGTGCAGAGTTAGGAGACCGAATCCTTTTCATTACATATGAGGAAATGGTTCAGGTAAAATACATTTATGTTTATATGTTGGTCAAATTATAATACACTAACATTTGTGGGAAAATGTACTTTTAAAATACAGCAACACAATACCTCAACTTACAAGCTTAGGTGGTTCTGTGACAGAGATTTTAACTCAAAACACTTGTATCTTCAATCAACCTCTGGCAATTTGAAATCAATTGGTGCTTTGGCGACCCAAAATAGCAGAATTTTAACATGTAACAAGAATTGTAAAAAATATAAAAAAACTTCTGCACAAGACATACTGAATGAAATACAATGCGATAGAATAAACTACAATCAACTATGGTAGTTTTATGAAATGTCATGTACAGCATTGTAGAGTGGATTTCTAAGGTATTTCCATCCAGCTGCATCTCTGTCAAACACACCATCAGCAGCTTATAGATATTTTCATAATACACCTCCCCTGTTTACATACTGTTTTAACGTATTTGGCAGTCTTTTAATTCAATGAATACCATCCACTTCTTTTCAGCAATGTCCTTCACAATCGCTTTCTTCCTTTCCATGCTAAAAAACAACTTATGTCGATTTCTAAAAAAATAAGGTGGTACTCGCAAGTAAGTTTTGGTCGAATCTTGGGATGTTCACGCTGACATTTGCTGTGCCAACTAATGGCGAGGGTGTTTGTAACTCAAATTTTTGCTAGCATATTAAACCCTAGCATTTAATCGACAGAAATTCTTTATCTCAAGTAAATTGGCAGTATATTTATTATCTCTTGCAGGATCTTCCTTCAGCTCTACGTAGGATTTCTGATTTCCTGGGCAAGAACCTGAGTAGCGAAGTCATTCAGAAAATAGCAGATACTTGTTCCTTCAAGTCCATGCAGGCCAACATCATGTCCAACTTCAGTTTGATCTCCAAGGACTACATGGATCCTGACAAGTCTCCGTTCTTTAGGAAAGGTGAGATGCCAATTGAATATTTGTAATCTGACAGAAAGCTGTCAGTTGTCAAAATGACCACAGAAGATTCCCTTTCATCACCTGTCATTACACACATTGCCTTCTTTTTCACAGCCAATTATGTGCCAGTTTGCACACTCGTTTCAAACCTGTTAAGTATAGGTGCCCGCTGAACAGTGTCATGCTTGATAAATCATTGTGCGAGTGCTGTCCATTTATCCATCCAATTTCTGTCGCTTATTCATCTCGGGGTCTCAATGGTTATATTTGCATCTTCTCCTTACAGTATTGTGAACGTTTTAATAATCAGCCTATAGTAGACCTGGGCAAATTAAGACCGGGGTCCGCATGCGGCCCGTTAAGCTTTTCAATCTGGCCCGCCGGACATTCCCAAAACATTTTTGTAGATCTTTAAGATCAAAACTGTAGCTGCCATTTTGATGTGCGGTGATGTTTTAAAAGTCTTAAACGTTACAAAGTATTTCAATGGTTGTAGACTGCGATTTTGCATGATATACTAGTTACTATGGTAATCCAATTACAAACCCCGTTTCCATATGAGTTGGGAAATTGTGTTAGATGTAAATATAAACGGAATACAATGATTTGCAAATCCTTTTCAACCCATATTCAGTTGGATGCACTACAAAGAGAAGATATTTGATGTTCAAACTCATAAACTTTTTTTTTGTTGCAAATAATAATTAACTTTAGAATTTCATGGCTGCAACACGTGCTAAAGTAGCTGTGTTAAATCACATTTTCTTTTAACAACACTCAATAAACGTTTGGGAACGGAGGAAACGAATTGTTGAACCTTTGAAAGTGGAATTATTTACAATTCTTGCTTGATGTACAGCTTAAGTTGTTCAACAGTCCGGCGTCTTATGTCGTATTTTACGCTTCATAATGCGCCACACATTTTCAATGGGAGACATGTCTGGACTGCAGGCAAGCCAGGAAAGTACCCGCACTCTTTTACTACGAAGCCACGCTGTTGTAGCACGTGGCTTGGCATTATTTTGCTGAAATAAGCTGGGGCGTCCATGATAGCGTTGCTTGGATGACAACATATGTTGCTCCAAAACCTGTATGGACCATTCAGCATTAATGGAGCTTTCACAGATGTGTAAGTTACCCATCCATTTGGCACTAATATACCCCCATACCATCACAGATGCTGGCTTTTGAACTTTCCGCCGATAACAATCTGGATGGTTATTTTTCTCTTTGTTCCAGAGGACACCACGTCCACAGTTTCCAAATATAATTTGAAATGTGGACTCGTCAGACCACACAACACTTTTCCACTTTGCATCAGTCCATCTTAGATGAGCTCGGGCCCAGCGAAGCCGGCGGCGTTTCTGGGTGTTGTTGATAAATGGTTTTCACTTTGCATAGTAGAGTTTTACCTTGCACTTACAGATGTAGCGACCAACTTTAGTTAATGACAGTGGTTTTATGAAGTGTTCCCGAGCCCATGTGGTGATATCCTTTACGCACTGATGTTGGTTTTTGATGCAGTACCACATGAGGGATCAAAGGTCTGTGATATCCTCACTTACTTGCAGTGATTTCTCCAGATTCTCTGAACCTTTTGATGATTTTACGGACCGTAGATGGTAAAATCCCTAAATTCCTTGCAATAGCTCGTTGAGAAATGTTGTTCTAAAACTGTTTGACAATTTGCTTACAAATTGGTGACCCTCGCCCAGTCCTTGTTTGTGAATTACTTAGCATTTCATCGACGCTGCTTTTATACCCAATCATGGCACCCACTTGTTCCCATTTAGCCTGCACACCTGTGGGATGTTCCAAATAAGTGTTTGATGAGCATTCCTCAACTTTATCAGTATCTATTGCCACCTTTCCCAACTTCTTTGTCACGTGTTGCTGGCATCAAATTCTAAAGTTAATGATTATTTGAAAAAAAAAAAAGTTTATCAGTTTAAACATCAAATATGTTGTCTTTGTGGCATATTCAACTGAATATGGGTTGAAAAGGATTTGCAAATTATTGTATTCCGTTTATATTTACATGTAACACCATTTCCCAACTCGTATGGAAACGGGGTTTGTTGTTACTATGGTAATCTACGTCACAGCAGCTCAGAAGAGGCATCAAGCAGTCTACGTAGGGAGCATTTCCACAAAGTGTTTCCAAGGCGGCCAGCCTGAAATGCGGAAGGATATTTTTACAACAAAGTTCTGAAGCTTAGTAATACATCAGCTTGTAGGGGTGTTTTTTTTTCTTTTTTTACCCTTTGCGTTCATATTTCGCTGTGTTTGTGGCATTTTTGTTACGTTTCGCTTGATTGTAAAACATGTCGATCGAGAGGGGGTGTGACGTTCACATGTTGTCAATATTCAGTGTTTTATCACTTATAGTGAATATTCTAAATCTCATATTCTTTATTTTCATGTACATTCTGGGTGTCTCATTCAGTTTAAAAAAAAATGTGAAATTCCATTCTGTTTTTTTCAGGCGGTCTGTTATAACGATTTTAGCATTGAATCAGAAATTATTGTGAGGTTTTGCATTGGTGTTCCTAAAAATAAATATACCGGCCTCTAGACACATTTTTTTCTCTAAATTTGCCCCCCGCGTCAAAATAATTGCCCAGGCCTGGCCTATAGTCTGCATATAAAGATATACTAAATGGATTGCACGCTACTCTGATTGAAGAGATATAATCTTCTGCACACAAGCTTACTAAATTAGTTTTGCATGTGCCATCAAGTTTGCACCTGTTTTATACACGCAAACCTTTAGATCAGGCTCTTAATGTTCAATAATTATGATACTTAAGTTTAAACTAGGGTTTTTCCAATGTTTTCCAGGCCAAGGACCCATAAATTGAAGTAGCGAGGCCCCTAATCATACATTTGGATAACCTTTTTTTTTTTTTTACTAAAACGGTCTTAAAGAAACCTTGTTATTGTGCAATATTCACCTGTCACTTCTTATGGGAGTACAGGTGGTGAACACAATTGGAAAGTTTTTCCTTCCACCGCACATGCTGCCATTAGTTCTGGCGTGACTCTCTCCTGTCAGTCCCTTTGAATGCCTCAAAGCGCATCACAAACTCACAACATCCCCTGATCTGAACCCACATCCAGAGCAAGGAAACACTAAAAAACAACCCACAGGAGGGAAAAAGAAGCCATGAGAAAGGATAAAAAATGTAGGGACCCCCCAACCAGGGTAATATCAAGTGGGTATAGTTATTAAATTGTTGAAATAATATTTATAAATTAGCTCTGTAAATAAATATATTTCATATCTCTAATCTGCCAAATATATCACAACCCCCCCTGCATCTCCTATTGAAGACCACTGGTATGAAGGCATTGTCGGCTCAACAAACATTCAACTTAATGGCAAAGACTACTTTATGACTACAATAACACACCAAGGACGGTGTGGCTCGGTTGGTAGAGCGGCTTTGCTCTGGGGGTTCCAGGTTCGATTCCTGCTTCCGCCGTCCTAGTCACTGCCGTTGTGTCCTTGGGCAAGACACTTTACCCACCTCTTCCCAGTGCCACCCACACTGGTTTAAATGTAGCTTAAATATATGTAGATTAGTTTCACCATGTGAAGCGCTATATAAAAATAATTCACTTCAAATTGACAAACTGAAACAAATGATTACTGTCTGTGATAGCGTAGTATATTCACTCAAAAATGAATTCCCTTTTTTTTTGGTTTAATTTAGAGAAGTGCAGCAACATCCTGATGTCAATGCTCTGCAAAACTGCCTTCTGTGGAGTGTTCCATAGACCAGTGGTTCTCAACCTTTTTTCAGTGATGTACCCCCTGTGAACATTTTTTGTATTCAAGTACCCCCTAATCAGAGCAAAGCATTTTTGGTTGAAAAAAAGAGATAAAGAAGTAAAATACAGCACTATGTCGTCAGTTTCTGATTTATTAAATTGTATAACAGTGCAAAATATTGCTAATTTGTAGTGGTCTTTCTTGAACTATAAGGAAAAAAAAGATAGAAAAAGAACTAAAAACTTGTTGAAAAATAAACAAGTGATTCAATTATAAATAAAGATTTCTACACATCAACTTAAAGTGCCCTCTTTTGGATTGTAATAGAGATCCATCTGGATTCATGAACTTAATTCTAAACATTTTTTCCCCCAAAAAAGAAATCTTTAGCATCAATATTTATGGAACATGTCCAAAAAAAATCGAGCTGTCAACACTGAATATTGCATTGTTGCATTTCTTTTCACAGTTTGTGAACTTACATTCATATTTTCTTGAAGTATTATTCAATAAATATATTTATAAAGGATTTTTGAATAGTTGCTATTTTTAGAATAATACAAAAAAAAATCTCACGTACCCCTTTGCAAACCTTCAAGTACCCCCAGGGGTACCTCCTCTGTCATACACTATACACTACTGCCATCTAGTGTCTTGGATTTGTAAGTGCATGAAAAGTTCACTATAGCAGTGGTTCTCAAATGGGGGTACGTGGACCCCTGGGGTTACTTGAAGGTATGCCAAGGGGTACGTGAGATTTAAAAAATGTTTTTCTAAAAATAGCAACAATTCAAAAATCATTTATAAATATATTTATTGAATAATACTTCAACAAAATGTGAATGTAAGTTCATAAACTGTGAAAAGAAATGCAACAATGCAATATTCAGTGTTTACAGCTAGATTTTTTTGTGGACATGTTCCATAAATATTGATGTTAAAGATTTATTTTTGTTTGAAGAAATGTTTAGAATTAAGTTGATGAATCCAGATGGATCTCTATTACAATCCCCAAAGAGTGCACTTTAAGTTGATGATTACTTCTATGTGTAGAAATCTTTATTTAGAATTGAATCACTTGTTTATTTTTCAACACGTTTTTAGTTATTTTTATATCTTTTTTTCCAAATACTTAAAAAAAGACCACTACTAATGAGCAATATTTTGCACTGTTATACAATTTAATAAATCAGAAACTGATGACATAGTGCTGTATTTTACTTCTTTATCTCTTTTTTCTCAACCAAAAATGTTTTGCTCTGATTAGGGGGTACTTGAATTAAAAAAATGTTCACAGGGGGTACATCACTGACAAAAGGTTGAGAACCACTGCACTATAGCATTGCTTCTGAACCTTTTTGACCTTGGGGCCTAACTGTACCACTCCAAAGGCGCTGGGGGCCTTCTGAAAACTAACACTGAATTAGTAATCTTGCGCTTGATTTTAATAATTGTATCTAAACTACTTACAGTTCAACAGGGTAAACCTTGTCAGATAAAATGATGCCATGTATTAACCACAAAAGTTTTCAAGACTTAAGTGTAAGTCAGGCTGATTACAAAATTAATACTAATCAAAAAATACTGCTGAAAAATTATAAACATGGACTTACACAATGCTCCAGTGAATACATTCTAAATGAGTCATGTGTCTTAAAAGAAACTGTCAAAATTTAAGTGCAAATGTCAACAAATCCTTCACCACCATCCATCCATCCGTTTTCTACCGCTTGTCCCGTTCGAGGCAGCGAGGGTGCTGGAGCCTATCTCAGCTGCATTCGTGCGGAAGGCGGTGTACACCCTGGACAAGTCGCCACCTTATCACAGGGCCAATGCGGATAGACAGACAACATTCACACTCATATTAACCTCCACCATTTTAATTATAATTTTTGTGCTTAAACTTCTCTTTGATTTTAGCTCCAGACTTCTGTTTGTTTGAAATCGCCATTACTGCCACACGTGGTGAAAAACTGTATTACAACTGAGCGCCTCTGTGTCCCATAGCCTTGGCTCTATGGTCAAGAACACTCTCGTCTGTAATACTTAGAAATTAGATTCAGAAGTGTGAAAAAGCCAAGCTATAACAACTGGACAGCATATCAGCCCAATGTAAAGTGTAACTTTAAATAAAAGAGAAAGTATAATCAATTACCATCTATTGAACACACTAAAGCACCGAAATTGGTAACGATTAGTTTTGATTGATTGAAACTTTTATTAGTAGATTGCATAGTACAGTACATATTCCGTACAATTAAACACTGATTGGTAACACCCGAATACATTTTTTTTAACTTGTTTAAGTCGGGGTCCACGTTAATCAATTCATAGTACTGGTATCGATTCCCAGGTACTTCAAATATGGAATGTACTGTACTTTTACATATGAACTGTTGGACTGGTGGATCACTGCCCTGCCTTTAGACTTGAATTTTCTTTATGTTTGTTGTTTTCTGTGTAAAAAGGTGTTGCCGGGGACTGGAAAAAACATTTTAGTGCAGACCAAGTGGCCCGCATCTCCTCCACCATTTACAAGGAGCTGGAGGGAGAGAACTTCACTTTGCCCTGGACCCTGGATGGAGCAGCAGACAAGGAAATACAAAACAAAATGTCAGCACTGGAAATTTAGCAGGCCAACAATCTTCAATATTAGCACAATGTAGTTTTTTTGTTACTTTTAGTGAGTTTCTGGTGATATTTTGTGCTTCTCTCTTTCTGGCGTTCTTATTATGTTCACCTGAGTCAGCCCAGCCCTCATGTTTTTCAACAAGCAGTTCTCCCCTTCCAGATACCACACGTCCAGACTTGCCTTGCCACCTTCCTAGTCGCTGTGTTTGGAGTGAGTGATACTGGCTCACTGGGGCGGCGTGGCTCGGTTGGTAAAGTGGCTGTGCCAGCAACTTCAGGGTTGCAGGTCTGATTCCTCTCTTCCGCCATCCTAGTCACTGCCGTTGTGTCTTTGGGCAAGACACCTAACCTAAACCTACCTGCTCCAAGTGCCACCCACACTGCTTTAAATGTAACTTACATAATGGGTTTCACTGTGTAATGCGCTTTGAGTCACTATAAATATAATTCACTTCACTACAAATTTAGCTACTGACCCAATACCAAGTAAATACAGGGCCAATATTGCCGATACTGATACTTTGTACCTGAAATATTTAAAAATGTTCGAATTTTTTTTTTAAATTTGCCTTGAATAAGGTGATTATAATTTTACAGGCAGAATCAAGTACAGGTCAAATAAACAAACAATACTGTGTGCGTACACGGCGATGAGGTGGCGACTTGTCCAAGGTGTACCCGCCTTCCGCCCGATTGTAGCTGAGATAGGCACCAGCGACCCCAAAGGGAATAAGCGGTAGAAAGTGGATGGATGTGTGCATACACATGTATCCTATGAGTTTATGTTCATAACACTATAAAACAATAACAATGTAATATGAAAACCACAAAATAGGATATAATTCAGAAAAATATCAATCTTTTCATACACGTATAGCCCTAATACTAATACTAGCCCTATTATTTATATCAGGGGTCACCAGCCTTTTTGAAACCAAGAGCTACTTCTTGGGTACTGATTAATGCGAAGGGCTACCAGTTTGATACACACTTAAATAAATTGCCAGAAATAGCCAATTTGCTCAATTAACCTTTAATATATATATATATATATATATATATATATATATATATAAATAAATGGGTATTTCTCTGTCATTCCGTCGTACATTTTTTTCCTTTTACGGAAGGTTTTTTTTTGTAGAGAATAAATGATGAAAAAAACACTTAATTTAATGGTTTAAAAGAGGACAAAACACAAAAAAAAAAGAAAATTAAATTTTGAAACATAGTTTATCTTCAATTTCGACTCTTTAAAAATCAAAATTCACCCGAAAAAAATGAAGAAAAAAAAAACAGCTAATTCGAATCTTTTTGGAAAAAAAGAATTTTTTTTTTTATAGAACATCATTAGTAATTTTTCCTGATTAAGATTGAATTTAGAATTTTGATGACATGTTTTAAATAAGTTAAAATCCAATCTGCACTTTGTCAGAATATATAACAAATTGGACCAACCTATATTTTTAACAAAGACAAATCATTATTTCTTCTAGATTTGCCAGAATAATTTTTTTGAATTCTAATCATAATAAGTTTGAAGAAATATTTCACAAATATTCTTCGTCGAAAAAACAGAAGCTAAAATGAAGAATTTAATAAAAATGTATTTATTATTCTTTACAATAAAAAGATAAAATACTTGAACATTAATTTAAATTGTCAGGAAAGAAAAGGAAGGAATTTAAAAGGTTAAAAGGTATATGTGTTTAAAAATCCTATAATCATTTCTAAGGTTGTATTTTTTCTCTAAAATTGTCTTTCTGAAAGTTAGAAGAAGCAAAGTAAAAAAAATAAATGATTTTATTTAAATTTTTAAATTTTACTTGGACTTTCAAATTCTATTTGAGTTTTGTCTCTCTTAGAATTAAAAATGTCGAGCAAAGCGAGACCAGCTTGCTAGTAAATAAATACAATGTAAAAAACAGAGGCAGCTCACTGGTAAGTGCTGCTATTTGAGATATTTTTAGAACAGGCCAGCGGGCTACTCATCTGGTGCTTACGGGCTACCTGGTGCCCGCGGGCATCGCGTTGGTGACCCCTGATCTATATCCATTATCCAAATCTAGATAGATCCACCCACCCCTACTATTGATCAGTCTTTGGTCTTGAATCCAATCTTTATGGTCGTAGTGCTCCTACTGTGATTTGTTAGCATTTCTACCCGCATGTTTTTACTTTTCTGTGATTTATAGTTTATTACCCACTATTTACTACAGCACTGGTTGTAACAACTAAAGCACTTGATCTTGAATAAGATACTTGCACTAACATTTGGACATGTTTTGTTCTTCACGTAGCATCATTGACCGGTACGATTCACTTAACATATGACTTGCTGGGATAGGTTCCAGCAAAACTAGTGTCAACTACATACAGTAAGACAGTACAAAGTCAACCGATAGGTGGCAGCACATTTCTACCTTTTCACAGACAAATTACTCCTGTGCAACCAAATATGTCAAGGAGTATAACACACATGCATACACGCTGACGCAAACAATTTCTATATCAACTAAAATATAATATTTATTTTAACGTAGTTTTCACTTGTCTTTATTTTTTATTTCATACAGACATGACCTTTTCCCCCGCACCCCCCCAAAAAAGCAATGTCAATATAATTCACAATCCCCAAACCCCAATGTGATGTGCTTTTAATAAAACTATTAATGAGTTTTTTTATTTGTTTTTCTTTTCACCAGCTTTAATTATGTTTGATTACGGTGGCAGAGGGGCTAGTGCGTCTGCCTCACAATACGAAGGTCCTGCAGTCCTGGGTTCAAATCCAGGCTCGGGATCTTTCTGTGTGGAGTTTTCATGTTCTCCCCGTGAATGCGTGGGTTCCCTCCGGGTACTCCGGCTTCCTCCCACTTCCAAAGACATGCACCTGGGGATAGGTTGATTGGCAACACTAAATTGGCCCTAGTGTGTGAATGTGATTGTGAATGTTGTCTGTCTATCTGTGTTGGCCCTGCGATGAGGTGGCGACTTGTCCAGGGTGTACCCCGCCGTCCGCCCGATTGTAGCTGAGATAGGCGCCAGCGACCCCAAAAGGGAATAAGCGGTAGAAAATGGATGGATGGATACTGTGACGGGTCTCCAACCTGTCGTGTGGGTTGCAGTGCTGATCGATACAGGACGCATCATAACAGGATTGACTCGAGTTTATTATTTCAATACACAAGTTGTCTTGGAAGTCTGTCGCGCCAATTTCTAGCTCACCAGCTCTTCCTGCTTGTCGCGGCACACCTTTCGGTGGCCGGTGGCTGCGTCTGCTGCGGGGGCTCATCTTGCTCGGGGTCTCCCTCGTCATGATCGTGCTCGTCGTTCGCCGTGGTCTTCTCGCCTACTTCTTACTGAGTGTTCCTCCTTCGCCCCTTTTATGCTGCAGCAGAAGATGATGGGATTGAGAACAGGTGTGTAGTTTACGCACCTGACTCGGCTGGCTGTAGCGTCGCTCCGAGTGCGCTCTGCTTCGCTGCATTCTGCCTTCTCACCGCCATCTTGGGCCGGACTATTGTTTGTCCGAGCCTGCTATGGGCTCGCCGGCTCCGTCTCTCCACAATACATTCTCCATTTCCTTTAATTTCGAGTTCATTATTCGGTTAAGACACACATTTTTGAATGTGTTAGACCAGGGGTAGGGAACCTATGGCCCTCGAGCCAGAAGTGGCTCTTTTGATGAATGCACCTGGCTCTCAAATAAATCTTAGCTGACATTGCTTAACACGATAAGTAATGAATAATTCCGCTGGTAATCACAGGGTTAAAAATAATGTTCAAAATATAAAACATTCTCATGCATTTAATCCATCCACTCGTTTTCTACCCCACCTGTTCAAGAAGCCGCATTAATGGTTAGAAGTATTTTATTTATTATTGGTTGGCTTCAGAATAACAAATGTTATTAAAAAGAATAAGAGACTTATTATACTCTAAAAATGTTGGTCTTATTTTAAAATGCACGCATTTAGTTGTATTCAGTGTTAAAAAATATGTTATGACTCTCACGGAAATACATATTAAAACATTTGGCTTTCATGGTTCTCTCCGCCAAAAAGGTTCCCGACCCCTGTGTTAGACTAATCAAAGGGAGTTGTATAGCTTCAATGGGACCCTGTGCGAGAAACCCTACAGGGGCTCACAACTTTTTCCAATCCCCACATTTTCCCTGCACATTTTGACCAATTGAATTTTACAGAGGGCCGCTTGTAATTGCAAAACATATGACATACTGTAACTTAAACTCAAGGCCCAGGGACCACATCTGGTTCCCGTGACCTGTAAAAGCCTGGAAATACTAAGACATTTCATATTTCTTGCTAAATGAATTTCAATTTTATAATAATATTAATGGATTAGACTTTTAGACACTTAAAGCACTTCACAAAGAACAGGGACATCATTCATATTCTCCACCAGGAATGTGGTAAGCTACCTTTGTAGCCACAGCTGCCGTGTGTTGGACTGACGGAAGCGTGGCTGTCAATTTGCGCCTATACGGCCCCTCCACTACCAAACATTCATTCACATTCATACACCAGTGTAAGTGGCACTGGGAGAAATAGTTAAGCATCTTGCCCAAGGACACAATGGCAGTGACTATAGGATGGCAGAAGCTCTAACCGAACCCGGCATGGCCGTTTTACCTTCAGCGCCATGCTGTTCGACAGAAAAAAATTAACTGCATAGAGCAGTAGTTTTGTCTGGCCCGCCACATTTCTGGCTAGATGTACAAATCCGTTTACATTTACATCCAACACAATTTCCCAACTCATATGGAAACGGGGTTTGTAATTGTTTATTTTCGCCCAAAAATGCATTTGTTACATATTTTAATATTGTATCTGATCATGCAACACAATGCTTCAGGTTGGATTGTTTTGGTGATCAAAAAATCGTCTCCAACCATCCATTTTTCTGCCGCTTATCCAAGTCCAGGTCGTGGGGGGCAGCAGTCTAAACAGAGATGCCCAGACTTTCTTGTCCCTGGCCACCTCCTTTAGTTCTACAGGGAGGATACCGAGGTGTTCCCAGACCAGTTGTAAGACATAGTCCCTCCATGGTGTTCTCAGTCTGCCCCGAACCCTCCTCCCTGCTGGACAGGAGGGAGGCATTCGTAGTAGACATAAAGGAGCAGCGTCTCTACTCTGAGTCCTTCCCGGATGACCGAACTCTTCACCCTATGTCTGAGGGTGATCCCAGACATCCTGCGAAATAATTTAATTTCAGCCGCTTTCGGTCATTACCCAAAGCTTGTGACAATAGGTAAGGGTAGTAAAATGTAGACTAACCGGTAAATCGAGAGATTTGCCTTCTGGCTCAGCTCCTTCTTCACCCCAATAGACCAGTGCAGTGACTGCATCACTGCACACACTTCACCAACCCGTCTGTATATCTTGTGTTCCATTCCTCTCTCACTTGTGAACAAGCCCCCTAAATACTTGAACTCCTTCCCTTGAGGCAGAACTTCACTCCCGACACGAGGGGTGCAGTCCACCCTTTTCTGATTGAGAAACATGGCCTCAGAATTGGAGGTGCTGATCCTCATCCCAGCAGCTTCACAATCAGCTGAAAGCCGCCCCAGTGAACGCTGAAGGTCCCAGCCTGATGAAGCCAACAGGACCACATCATCTGCAAAAAGTAGAGATGCGATCCTCTGGCCACCAAATTGGAAACCCTCCACTCCTTGACTGCACTTAGAAATTCTGTCCATAAAGATAACGAACAGGACCGGTGACAAATCCACAAAAAATATGTGGACTGGTTGAGCAAAATCCCACGCCCTCTCCAATTCGCCTATAGTCCACTTAGTGACTCTCATGGATCCCCCTGCAGGGGGTGGGTCTATGGGGTTGGGGGGTAGGAGTTGGCTGGTGTTTCCATGTCTCTCTTTCGGGCTGTGACTTCTGTGAAGGAAGTCTGATGAGCTCCTGGCCTGGACCTGGCTCCAGAGTGGGGCCCCGGTGTCCGAGATGCGGTTGTTTGATTTTCTTTTCTTCATAAAAGTCTTTTGAGCAGCTCTAAGTCTGACCCATCACCTCGGAGCAGTTTGCCCTGGGAAACCCTACCAGGCGCAAGTAGCCCCCGCCAACAAAGGTTCTTGGATCATTTGGCTACTCAAACTCCTCCACCACATTACGGTGGCGATTCATGGAGGAGTCACAAATAGTGTATCGAGGCTTTATGTATTCATTGTTACTTTGCAGTATTATATCAGTAGTAATAGTACTGTGTTGTTACTTTGCAGTATAATATCAGTAGTAGTAGTACTGTGCAGCCCTTTGAGACACTTGTGATTTAGGCCTATATAAATAAACATTGATTGATTGATTGATTGATATATATTTGCTGTTACAAGCGTCCCTCTGAGGGCCAGGAGAGCAGCCATAACGTAGCCCTGGTGTAACTGTTGGGTGTTTAATCCGACATCAAGAGCGCTCAGCAAAACAGTCTTCCTTTCAGTGACAAAAGAGACGTGACCATCCATCCATCCATTTTCTACCGCTTATTCCCTTTTGGGGTCGCGGGGGGCGCTGGCGCCTATCTCAGCAGTTACATGGTTTTCTTTGGCCTCAGGAAAATCTAACTTTAAAATGTATTTTTTTTTACCATTGGATTATTAGTGATGTTTACTCAAAGTGTCCGAAAGGGCAGCCCAATTTTTGATATCTAAAGGATGTGTGTGTCTCTGCATGTGTGTGTCTTGTGTGTCCTCAGTCCCTTGAGTTCTGACACTACATCAATTACATGGTGGCCTTTTTTGCCTGTTTCTCCGTGCGTGCGTGCGTGCATGCGTGTGGTGCAGACGGTGCGGTGCCTGCTCAACAGGACACCCACTTTGCCGGTGCATTGAGCCCACTGGTCCTGCCCTGGGCTGCCCCACAGGATGCTTGATTTCTTTGATGCCTCCTCTCATCTACACACACACACACACACACACCCACGGACACACACACAATAACCCCTCCAAACCATGATTCGGTCAGCCAAATCCTCTCGAGTCTGTCTGTCCGGAGCCATGCTTACGTTTATCTGATGCCAGGAGTTCACCAATGTTGTGCTTTGTTTAAAAAAAAATGATTTGGGATTATTTGGCGGTGTTTGCTCTTGACACACTTCAAAAACATGCAGAAATATTAATTTGAGACTCTAAACCCGGGGTTCTTGACCTTTTTGACCTTGGTGCCCAACTTTTGCGCTACAGAGGGCCCTGCGGGTCCATTAAAATCAGCAATTATCACAAAAAATGTTTTATGTTGTGTGGGTTGTGAGTTTTCCTTGCCCTTTTGTGGGTTCTTCTGAGGATGTTGTAGTCGTAATGATTTGTGCAGTCCTTTGAGACATTTGTGATTTGGGGCTATATAAATAAACATTGATTGATTGATTGATTTTATATATATATATATATATATATATATATATATATATATACATACATATATTTAAACTTGATATTTGTTTCTTGACAAAACTGTCAAAATCAAAGTGCAAACGAAAATACAGCTTAATCACTTAGTTATAAGGTTTTGCGCTCAAGAAATGTCTCTATGACTTTTGCTCTAGACTGCTTCTATTTGTTTGAAAGTGTCATTACACTGCAAAAAAAGAGCTGACAAAATATAAGCTAAAAAAAAAAGATTTTAGGAATGAATACTAATCACTGTTGGAATAATCAGTCCATGCAGCCAGTTATTTTACATGTTAAAATATGGTAAATTGAGATTTTTCTATCTAGAAATTAGCAGGATTTTTAAGCTTGAAATAGATATTTTATTCTGAAAAGAAGCATTATTCGACATACAATTCTAAAAATCAGGCATCCTTGGAATGTTGTAGAATCTTTAATTTAAACAGTTTTTTTTCTCAATTTTTATATTTTTAAACTAAAATAAACAACATTTAATTATTCATTCTAAAATTAGGATTATGATGTAAAGCCAATGACCAAAGATGAGTAAATAGCTCTTAAAACTCGGGACTTTTCTAGAAATAAAATGTTAAATCTTGGCAAGGGGCAAATCATTTTCAGTGT
Organism: Nerophis ophidion; assembly: GCF_033978795.1. NCBI lineage: Eukaryota > Metazoa > Chordata > Actinopteri > Syngnathiformes > Syngnathidae > Nerophis > Nerophis ophidion. Next base: position 55,790,944 of record NC_084621.1, on the reverse strand, counting down.
ACTGCCCCAAGTGGTGGAAAAGCGTACTATAACTGAGTACCACTGCGGTCCCTGTGGACCACTGCTGAAAATAAAACATTTTGGCGGCCATCTTGGGTGCGCTCGCCCTGGCCCTATGATTAAAAACACTGCTATAAACCATCAAACTCGTTTTCATTAACAGCTACATGGAAGTTATGGTTGCCCTCAGAGGGCCGCCTGCAACAGTGAGTAATATATGAATATAAATATGTACACATGTATACAATTTATATGTATTTGATTATTATATATTTTTTATGGACACGGAAAAAAAATCTTCAGGCTTTACGAATATAATAAAATCTACAGATTTTTTATAGTGTATTACGTATATGAAATAACAGTAGCAAAGCTCAGTCGCCAGAATGTTGCCATGTCGTTTTTACAGTGTACATTTTGATGGAGAACTGGCTTTAAAACCCTAAATCAAGCAGATACATAAATATTTATCTTTATTTTAACAAAATAATATTTCGGAGTATATGATAATATAATTACCTCAGGGCATTCAATCGATCGCAACTGAACTGTTTGGTTTGTCTTGGAAAACGTTTCGCTTCTCATCCAAGTTTTTCTCAATCTGATAGGGAGAAAGCATCCTTGCCCAGGCTCACCTTCCTGGTTTTTGGAGTACATACATTTAGGGTTTGGGCACCAGCCGCTAGACTGTATTTGACCAATTTAAGTCTAAGAGCACGATCTGATGGAATCGACTCAGATGAGAGACGAAACATCTTCCAAGACGAACCAATCTGTTTTGTGACAGATCGAATGCCCTGAGAATACAATAACCTGGGTGAATGAGAACATTCACAGACATGATAATACAAACCCCAAAAGCAGTGTAAATCGTAAATATAAAACAGAATACAATGATTTTCAAATCCTTTTCAACCCATATTCAATTGGATACACTGCAAAAACAAGATACTTAACATTTGAACTGGAAAACTTTATTTTTTGAAAATATTAGCATATTTGGAATTTGATGCCTGTAACATGTTACAAAAAAGCTGGGACAAGTGGCAAAAAAGGCTGAGAAAGTTGAAAATTGCTCATCAAACACTTATTTGGAACATCCCACAAGGGAACAGGTAGGTGACATGATTGGGCAGCTTCCATGAAATGCTCAGTCTTTCACAAAACAAGGATGGGGCGACGGTCACCACTTTGTGAACAAATGCGTGAGCAAATTGTCGAACAGTTTAAGAACCACATTTCTCAACGAGCTGTTGCGAACAATTTAGGGGTTTTACCATCTAAGGCAGGGGTCACCAACGCGGTGCCCGCGGGCACCAGGTAGCCCGTAAGGACCAGATGAGTCGCCCGCTGGCCTGTTCTAAAAATAGCTCAAATAACAGCACTTACCAGTGAGGTGCCTCTATTTTTTAAAATGGTATTTATTTACTAGCAAGCTGGTCTCGCTTTGCTCGACATTTTTAATTCTAAGAGAGACAAAACTCAAATAAAATTTGAAAATTCAAGAAAATATTTTAAAGACTTGGTCTTCACTTGTTTAAATAAATTCATTTATTTTTTTACTTTGCTACTTATAACTTTCAGAAAGACAGTTTTGGAGAAAAAAATACAACCTTAAAAATGATTTTAGGATTTTTAAACACGTATACCTTTTTACCTTTTAAATTCCTTCCTCTTCTTTCCTGACAATTTAAATCAATGTTCAAGTATTTTTTTTAATTTTTTTACTGTAAAGAATAATAAATACATTTTAATTTAATTCTTCATTTTAGCTTCTGTTTTTTCGACAAAGAATTTGTGAAATATTTCTTCAAACTCAAAACAATTATTCTGGCAAATCTAGAAAATCTTTAGAATCAAATATAAATCTTATTTCTAAGTCTTTTGAATTCCTTTTAAAAAAAAAATTCTGGAAAATCTAGAAGAAATAATGATTCGTCTTTGTTAGAAATATAGCTTTGTCCAATTTGTTATATATTCTAACAAAGTGTAGATTGGATTTTAACCCATTCAAAACATGTCATCAAAATTTTAAAATTAATCTTAATCAGGAAAAATGACTAATGATGTTCCATATATTCTTTTTTGAATTTTTTCAAAAAGATTCGAATTAGCTAGTTTTTCTCTTCTTTTTTTTTGGTTGAATTTTGAATTTTAAAAAGTCGAAATTGAAGGGAAACTATGTTTCAAAATTTAATTTTAATTTTTTTCCTGTTTTCTCCTCTTTTAAACGGTTCAATTAAGTGCTTTTTTTTTCATCATTTATTCTCTACAAAAAACCTTCCGTAAAAGGAATAAAAATGTACGATGGAATGATAGACAGAAATACCCTTTTTTAATATATATATATATAGTTTTATTTATTAAAAGTAAATTGAGCAAATTGGCTATTTCTGGCAATTTATTTAAGTGTGTATCACACTGGTAGCCCTTCGCATTGATCAGTACCCAAGAAACAGCTCTTGGTTTCAAAAAGGTTGGTGACCCCTGATCTAAGGTCTGCAATATCATGAAAAGGTTAAGAGAATCAGAAGAAATTACTGTATTTGTGCAAATTCTGTTTTTATTTACGAAATTCACAACGTGCCAACTTCACTGGTATTGGGCTTTGTATAATTATTTGCATTTTTTGATATTCACGTTTAAATGATATGCAACTGTATGCAGTAAATGCATATTTTTAAATAAAAAATATGTTTGGTAAGAAATGATTAAGTATTTTATTAACTCATATTTATACCAGGCTTTCGCAGGCCACATTAAATGATCCAGCCTGCCAGATCTGGCCCCCGGGCCTTGAGTTTGACCCATGACCTAAACGGTGTGAATGTGAATGTTTGACTGTCGTTGTAGGTCAGTTTTATGACAGGTGACCAAGAAAAGGATCGTCTGTAAAGAAAATTGCTGGAAGTAGTTGGTTCACCACCACAATCAAAGGCATCCTCTCAGACTCATGGGCATGGGAAATGGCGTCATTCAGCGACATTCTGTGAAGCTCATAGCTTGGGCCTCATTGTCTGAGTCATTAGCTAAATCGCCCGTGTGTGATGTTCTTTTTAGATATGTCCTGGCTGCTTTGCGCTATCCTCAGACTCACAGGACAGAAAGTGGAGACATACAACATGTACGGCTTACGTGTGTCCTGTGGGAAGTCAGCTGGGATAGGCTCCAACTCACCTGTAAGGAGGACAAGCAGTATTGAAATAGGTTGGGTGCAGTTTTTTGTGTTAGCTTAGAGGTGTTGGATGTCAGTTTTTGCCCTCTTGGCCAGGTCTCCCTTGGAAAAAAGATCTTTGATCTCAATGGGATTTCACCTGGCTAAATAAAATAAAAAGTACTTCAGAAAGGGTTCACTATCAGAAAAAAAAGAATGTAATTATAGTTTTAGGAGAACAATGGTTTGCACCAGGATAATTTCCTCAACAGTATTGTTTTTTTTCACTCTTGACTTCACAGTTAGAGGAATTATCAAAATTCTTACTCTTGATTTTAATGGTAGTCAATAGTTACTTCTAACCTACCGTATTTTTCGGACTATAAGGCGCACTTAAATCCTTTAATTTTCTTAAAACTCGACAGTGTGCCTTATAACCCGTTGTGCCTAATGTACGGAATAATTTTGGTTGTGCTTACCGACCTCGAAGCTATTTTATTTGGTAGATGGTGAAATGATGAGTGTGACCAGTAGATGGCAGTCACACATAAGAGATACGTGTGGACTGCAATATGATGGCAGTTACACATGACATATGTGTGTACTGCAAATTGACTCAAGTAAATAACACCAAAATTGTATGTGTTCCATTGAAAATATAGAACATTACACACGGCGCTCAAAAATCTATCAAAATGTTTTAGTACGACTTTGGTAAGCCATGAAGCCGCACCGCTTGATGGATTGTACTGTGCTTCAATATACGAGTATTATTAAGGTGTGTGTATAAGATAAGACATATTATCTGGCATTTTGTTTCGCAATATTATGCAAAAGCAACTTTTCTTACTTTATGGTACCTGCTGATCTGTATTTGGGATCTGCATACATCCTGAAAATTTGTGCGCTTCCGCCTTTGTAGTCCGTGGCGACACCGTAGTCGATAAGCTTATTGTTTTTCAAAGTGGTGTAAAGTTCTTAATTATATCTGTCAGTAAACTCGCCATGAAAGCGGTAAAGCATGCCGATGTGGTGAGTTTATTCACCCAAGGAACTTTAGTTATGAGAGAGTTCCGGTCGGACGGTTTTTCACAGGACACATTTCCAGCGTTGTTATTGCACTAGTGAGCCACGGATGAGGAGATCCCGCTCTGTTACTGATTTAAGTAAATGTCATTAAAACAGTTAGCTCCACCTTTTGACACTTCTTCCACTCCCGTCCTTGCATGCTACACCGCAACAACAAAGATGACGGGGAGAAGACGCTGTCGAAGGTGAGCCACGTAAATAAGACCGCCCACAAAATGGCGCATCCTGAAGCGACTTGTCAGAAAGCGGTTTGAAGATGATCTGTAAAACATAATCTAAGCCCAATTTTGACCAAAGAACCACCATTATATCTCATTTAGACCACAAGGAAGTGTTTTCAATTAAGAAAAAAATTAAATGAAAGATCCCTTTATTGTGCTCTATAATCCGGTGCGCCTTTTGTATAAAAATAGACCTGACTTGACCCGCTCATCGGCCATACGCCTTATAATCCGGTGCACCCCATAGTCCATAAAATACGATACTTTCAACCTTGTCAAATGATATCAACATTTTTTTTTCATCCATCCATCCATTTTCTACCGCTTGTCCCTTTTGGGGGCGCGGGGGGTACTAGGGCCTACCTCAGCTGCATTCGGGCGGAAGGCGGCGTACAGCTCGGTTGGTAGAGTGGCCGTGCCAGCAACTTGAGGGTTGCGGGTTCAATCCCCGCATCTGCCATCCTAGTCACTGCCATTGTGTCCTTGGGCAAGACACTTTACCCACCTGCCCCCGGTGCCACCCACACTGCTTTAAATGTAACTTAGAAATTGGGTTTCACTATGTAAAGCGCTTTGAGTCACTAGAGAAAAAGCGCTATATAAATATAATTCACTTCACTTCACTACACCCTGGACAAGTCGCCACCTCATCGCAGGGCCAACACAGATAGACATTCACACTCACATGCACACACTATGGCCAATTTAATGTTGCCAATCAACCTATTCACAAACATTATTTAATTTACCACATGAACGTTAGGCTGATAAGAAAAACAAGTACCAAGCAAATTTGAAATTAAATGAATATGAAAAGGTGAGAGCAAAATTCATTAGTTTGCTGCATGAGCACTATCAAGTTGTTGTTAGCGGGGGAGCAGCTAAGATTTTCTAACTGGGGTGGGGACCGAGCTGTCAAGTTATTTCATTTTAAGGAGTTTTTTTCCGCTCAAAGTCGTAACCAACATATGTTCTATTTAACTGTAGTGTAAACATCATACATTTGAGGAGGGATTCATATGGCCCCATTCCTGTGTGAATCTCGCATGAAAGAAAGAGGGAGGTTTATCATTTTGCAATGCAATCTTCAAAAAATGATGGAATCCACCACTCTTCATAGCAACTGACACTGGGGTCAAAGTTGAAATTGCCAGAAAACACATTCTAAGATATACAACACTTAACTGACATTTGGCGGCTAAAGTGGATAGCCCATCCCCCCAATTAACCAGGTTTCATGTATCAGGTAAACCGCGACAAATGGGGCCATATTAATCACTTCCTACTGTGTACATTAGGGTTGTACGGTACACCGGTATTAGTATAGTATTGAGATACTAATGAATGATATACGGTATTATGCCTCCTCTGAAAAGTACCGGTCCCCCGCGGCCCAGTCGTCGTCAAGTTGTGTCATTGCTGGTTTATGCTCAGACGAGCATTTTTGGTAGCACACAATCACAGAGTACTTTTTAAAGCAAACACAGTGTGTAGACAGAAAAGGGAAACGGACGCATTTTGGCTTAAAACTAAAGATAAAGGTGAAGTTATAACACTGAAACGCCCTCAGGAAGAGGTGCTTTAAGACATGGCTAATTAGCTAGCGGCTAACCTCCAGCCCCTGTCGGCAGTGTTTTAGCTACTTCCAAACCACTAATCCTGGCCTCCGTGGCGACAAATAAAGTACGTTTTTTACAAGTATCATCCCTGCAGGACGAGGAATAGCTAAACATGCTACTCACTACACACCTTAGCTCACCGTCGTCACAATGTAAACAAACGCCATCTTGCCCCACCATACCTCTCTGAGTTGTTCCACCTCTATGCCCCCACCCGGTCACTCAGGTCAGCTGATCAGCTGATCCTGGAGGTCCCCAAATCAAAGCGCAAGCTCAGAAGGGACAGAGCCTTCTCTATTGTGGGTCCCAAACTCTGCAACGATCTCCCTCTCCATGTGAGACAGGCCCCTTCTTTGGCTATTTTTAGGGGCCTTCTTAAAGGCCTGCTGAAATGAGATTTTCTTATTTAAACGGGGCTAGCAGGTCCATTCTATGTGTCATACTTGATCATTTCGTAATATTGCCATATTTTTGCTGAAAGGATCTAGTAGAGAACATCGACGATAAAGTTTGCAACTTTTGATGCTGATAAAAAAGCCTTGCCTTTACCGAAAGTCGCAGACGATGACGTCACAAGGGTGAGGGCTCCTTTGATTGATTGATTGATTGATACTTTTATTAGTAGATTACAGAGTTCAGTACATATTCCGTACAATTGACCACTAAATGGTAACACCCGAATACGTTTTTCAACTTGTTAACCACGTTAATCAATTCATGGTATCCTCACGTTCTCACATTGTATATAATGGGAGCCTCCAGCAGCAAGAGCTTATCGGACCGAGAAAACGACAATTTCCCCATTAATTTGAGCGAGGATGAAAGATTTGTGGATGATGATATTGATAGCGAAGGACTAGAAAAAAAAAAGGCGATTGCATTGGGATGGATTCAGATGTTTTTAGACAAATTTACTAGGATAATTCTGGGAAATCCCTTATCTTTCTATTGTGTTGCTAGTGTTTTAGTGAGATTAAATAGTACCTGATAGTCGGAGGGGGTGTGTTCACGGGTGTCTTGAGGCCAGTGTCTGAGGGCAGTCACGGCAGATACAAGGACGGCGCAAACTCCACAGATCTCCGGTAAGATGTAACACAATTTTCTCACCGAAACCAGCCAAGTGGTCGGGAACCATGTTCGCTTGACCGCTCTGATACATAGTAAAGCTTCACCTTCGGGAATTTTAAACAAGGAATCACTGTGTGTTTGTGTGGCTAAAGGCTAAAACTTCCCAACTCCATCTTTCTACTTTGACTTCTCCATTATTAATTGAACAAATTGCAAAAGATTCAGCAACACAGATGTCCAGAATACTGTGTAATCGCGCGATGAAAAGAGACGACTTTTAGCCGTAACTGGTGCTGCGCTAATATATCCTGACAGTCTGTGACGTCACGCGCACGCGTCATCATTCCGCAACGTTTTCAACAAGAAACTCCGTGGGAAGTTTAAAATTGCAATTAAGTGAACTAAAAAGGCCGTATTGGCATGTGTTGCAATGTTAATATTTCATCATTGATGTATAAACTATCAGACTGCGTGGTCGGTAGTAGTGGCTTTCAGTACGTTTTTAAAACCCATTTTTATTCACTGGCTTTTAACCCAGCATGAGACTTTAAACTGTTTTTATATTTGAACTCTTTTAACTGTTTTTAACTTTTTAACTGCTTTTTATCTAACAAATTGTTCTAAGGGTAATTTGTATTTGCTTTTTCAATGTGTATTTTACTTCTGTTTTAAATGTTTTTTTTAGTCTGTCCTTTGCCTCTATTTGTTTGTGGTGTACAGCCTTTTGTTTGTCAACAGTGGTTGTTTTTATAGGGCTTTATGAATAAAGTTGGTACGGAATAATGGATCTACACCTGAGATCCACTGTAATGATACCAAGTACAGTGTCAGAGTGACGAATCCCAAGATGCAGGCATTGTGTAAGAAAACATGATTTAATTAAACACTAAAACAAGAGCAAACCAAAAGCATACCAACAAAAGGCACGCACGAGGCGGATAAACAACTTGGCTAAGAACAAAAACACTTACTGTGACACAACGTAACTACGGCATGAGCAGAGTGAACAGAAGTAGACAAAGCTACAAGCGACAAGACAGGTTGTGGTGACATCAACATGACAATCCAGCACTGACTGGAGGACAAAGCAGGTAAAAATTTGAGCGGGCTGATTGACACCAGGTGTGGCCAGGTGCCAAACCGCCGCAGCTGAGGGTAAACAGCGTCCAGGGAGAAAAACAGGAAACAGACAAAATAAGAGCGCTGACAGGAAATAAAGACAGGAAAAAACTAAGACATACACCAAACTGTCAGCGATAAGCCTGCCATACAGGAGTGTATCTAGTCGATACTACTATGATTGAATCGATATTTTTTTAGCTTCACAAAATCTTTTTTCGTTTTTAAAAAATATATATATTACGTTTATAAACTCAAGAAATATGTCCCTGGACACATGAGGACTTTGAATATGACCAATGTATGATCTTGTAACTACTTGGTATCGGATTGATACCTAAACTTTTGGTATCATTCAAAACTAATGTAAAATATCAAACAGATTTGAAGGTATGACTTTAGACCATTTATTTCATTTGCAAAATTGTGAATAATAGTTCAATAAACACACACACACACACACACACGCACACACGCACGCACACGCACACACACACACACACACACACACACACACACACACACACACACACACAGTCACGTCCCACCCAGGGTGTCTGCAGAGTTCCGGGCTGTGAGCCAATTAGAAGTAATGGCAGGAAGCTAGTTAGTGTTATCTGCTACCATGGCGGCCTCCACTGGAACTGACAGACCCTGGACGGTCACGTAGGGGAACACGGTTTAGACAAGATTTCATCCAGAAGACGACATCTACCCATAGCTTGTCATACAATAAATGGTAACAGGATTTATTGATTTGTGTTTCACGTACGTCCTCGTTAAACATAACGCTTTATCGACGTGATCGTGCTCCATCTGCAACGTCTCCATTGTTTCTGCTGCACGGCTCTCTTCCTGTCTGCATTAGACTCGGCACGGCCCCATGTCTCCGAGCAGGTGGCTGAGTGGGTTGGTTGCAGGGCATTGGCACCAGGATGGTGGTACGAGTACAACTTGAAAGAGGATGTCGTCAAGGAGGGCTCCAACAAAACAAACAGGAGAAATCCCTGAATGGAGCTCAGACACAACAGTCACGTAGCGTCCACTCAGCAGGCAGACAGGCGGGCGCACCGAGGTGCTCGGATTCCACCCTGTGAGCGCACTGTGATTGTATTTACGTTGTATTTGTATCAACATCTGCTGGGGTTGTTGATACAGCAAGTCATGTGTCACTAAAGATAGAGTAAATATGTTCTATATATACAGGACAGCCGAGTGTGTACAACCGAAGGCCACGGACTGAGAAATCAACGGATGCCTGTGTGATGTTTTTTATTTGATAAAAAGGCTAAAACCAATCCAACGAAGACATGCTAAGATGTTATAAACATTTGCTTAAAGGAAAATCACAAGTTTTTCCATCCAGAATTCCTACGTTAGATAGGAACACACGTCTGTCCTCCTTTCTGTGTATTCTAAACAGTGAAAAAACTGCTACCGCGAGGTTAGCAATGCAGGTGATAGGGATTTGCTTATTTTGCTATTGAGCCCTCTAAAAGACACCAAAAATCTCCAACAACGTCTTAGTATGTACAAAACCAGTCAAGTTGGCACGTTGTGTAAATCGTAAATAAAAACAGAATGCAATGATTTGCAAATCCTTTTCAACCTACAGAATATTCAATTGAGTGAACTGCAAAGACAAGATACTTAACTTTCGAACACGTAAGCAGCAAGGCTAAAAAACCAACATTGAATGCCCGTGACCTTCGATGCCTTATGCGGTACTGCATCAAAAACAACATCAGTGTGTAAAGGATATCACCACATGTGCTCATGAACACTTCAGAAAACCCATGTCAGTAACTACAGTTTGTCACTAAATCTGTAAGTGCAAGTTAAAACTCTACTATGCCATTTATCAACAACACCCAGAAACGCCCGCGCTCATCTAAGACGGACTGATGCAAAATGTAAAATTGTTCTGTGGTCAGACGAGTCCATATTTCAAATTGTTTTTGGAAACTGTGGACACTGTATCTTCTAGAATGAAGAGGAAAAGAACCATCCGGTTTGTTATAGGCGCAAAGTTCAAAAGTCAGCATCTGTGATGTTATGGGGGTGTGTATTAGTGCCCAAGGCATGGCTAACTTACACATCTGTGAAGGCACCATTAATGCTGAAGAGTACATAGGTTTTGGAGCAACATATGTTGCCATCCAAGCAATGTTATGATGGACGCCCCTGCTTATTTCAGCAAGACAATGCCAAGCCAAGTGTTACAACAGCATGGCTTCATAGTAAAAGTGTGTGGGTACTAGACTGGTCTGCCTGTAGTCCAGACCTGTCTCCCAATAAAAATGTGTGGCGCAATATGAAGCCTAAAATATCACCACGGAGACCCCGGACTGTTGAACAACTTAAGCTGTACATCAAGCAAGAATGGGAAAGAATTCCACCTGAAAAGCTTCAAAAATTGGTCTCCTCAGTTCCCAAACGTCTACTGAGTGTTGTTAAAGGGAAAAGGCCATGTAACATAGTGGTAAGAATGCCCGTGTCAACTTTTTTGCAAGGTGTTGCTGCCATTAAATTCTAAGTCAATGATTATTTGAAAAAAATATATGTATATTTTTCAATTTGAACATTAAATATCTTGTCTTTGCAGTCTATTCAATTAAATATAAGTTTAAGTTGTATTCTGCTTTTATTTACAAAGTACACAACGTGCCATCTTTACTGGTTTTCGGTTTTGTATGTAATGTAACAGGCACATTCTTGATAGCATGCAACGGACGCTACTTACATCATCAAAAACAACATAGGGAGAATGTTTTGTTTCTGTTACCACTAATGGCACATTGCATGAGAGCCTCGCAGCGTTATTGTGTAGCACTGTTGCTAAACGTCTCAAATAAAAATATAAAACAGTGACTCACACTCATATTTTCTGAATTTATAAACACAATTTAAATATAAAAAAAACAAAAGCCGATTTTGTGATGTTAAAAAATATCGATGTAATCATAGACGTATCAACTAGATACGCTATTGTACGTGGTATCATCACAGTGGATGTTAGGTGTAGATCCACCAATGGTGTTTGTTTGTATTGTAGCGTTCAGGAAGAGTTGGTGCTGCAGGGAATTCTGTGAATTAGTTCTTTAGAGTTTATGTTGTGTTGCGGTGCAAATATTCTTCCAAAATGTGTTTGTCGTTGCTGTTAAGTGTGGTTTCACTATATGGCACGTGTTTATGAAAGTGTTGGTGTTGTTCATACTGCCACCCTTAGTGTGACATGTTTCCTGTTGTGTAAGTATGATCTTCATTCGCTCATGTGTAGAGTGTTCAACTTCAAGATGATTGTGTCATTAGTTCATTATTGGGTACAATTAATCTTGGTTAGACTTGGTTTATTAAAGAATATATTATTAGTGACTATTTTCAGTACATATAACAGACCAAACCGTACTTGCTAACCTTGAGACCTCCGATTTCGGGAGGTGGGGGGTGCGGGGTGGGGGGCATGTTCGGGGGTCGGGCGGAGGCGTGGTTTGGGGGGTGGTTGGGGCGGAGGGCGTGGTTAAGAGGAGAGTATATTTACAGCCAATTCACCAACTCGAGTATTTCACATATATATATATATATATATATATATATATATATATATATATATATATATATATATACACAGGTGCTGGTCATATTATTAGAATATCATGAAAAAGTTGATTTATTTCATTATTTCCATTTAGAAAGTCAAACTTGTAGAATGTATACATTCATTCCAAACAGACTGATACATTTCAAGTGTTTTTTGCCAAAAAGGAGATGATTATAGCTGACAACCAATGAAAACCCTAAATTCAACATCTCAGAAAATTAGAATATGGTGAAAGGTCAGATATTGAAGACAAGTGGTGCCACACTCTAATTAGCTAACTCACTCAAAACACCTGGAAAAGCCTTTAAATGGTCTCTTGTTTTGATTCTGTACGACACACAATCATGGGGAAGACTGATGACTTGACAACTGTCCAAAAGATGACCATTGATACTTTAAAAAAGGAGGGCAGGACACAAAAGGTCATTGCCAAAGAGGTTGGATGTTCCCAGAGCTCTGTGTCCAAGCACATTAATGGAGAGGCGAAGGGAAGACAAAGATGTGGTAGAAAAAAGTGTACAAGCAAGAGGGATAACCGCGCCCTGGAGAGGATTGTCAAACAAAACCGATTCAAAAATGTGGGGGAGATCCACAAAGAGTGGACTGCAGCTGGAGTCAGTGCTTCAAGAACCACCACGCACCGACGTATGCAAGATATGGGCTTCAGCTGTCGCATTCCTTGTGTAAAGCCAGTCTTGAATAAGAGACAACGTCAAAAGCCTCTCGCCTGGGCTCAAGACAAAAATGACTGGACTGCTGCTGAGTGGTCCAAAGTTATGTTTTCAGATGAAAGTAAATTTTGTATCTCCTTTGGAAATCAAGGTCCCAGAGTCTGGAGGAAGACAGGAGAGGCACAGAATCCACGTTGCCTGAAATCCAGTGTCAAATTTCCACAATCGGTAATGGTCTAGGGTGCCATGTCATCTGCTGGTGTTGGTCCACTGTGTTTCCTGAGGTCTAGGGTCAATGCAGCAGTCTATCAGGAAGTTTTAGAACACTTTATGCTGCCTGCCGCGGACCAATTTTATGGAGATGAAGATTTCATTTTCCAACATGACTTGGCACCTGCACACAGTGCCAAATCTACCAGTACCTGGTTTAAGGACCATGGTATCCCTGTTCTTGATTGGCCTGCAAACTCACCTGACCTTAACCCTATAGAAAACCTATGGGGTATTGTGAAGCGGAAGATGCGAGATGCCGGACCCAACAATGCTGAAGAGCTGAAGGCCACTATTAAAGCAACCTGGGCTCTCATAACACCTGAGGAGTGCAACAGACTGGTGGACTCCATGCCACGCCGTATTGCTGCAGCAATTCAGGCAAAAGGAGCTGCAACTAAGTATTGCCGTACATGCTGAAACTTTCCATGTTCATACTTTTCAGTTGGCCCACATTTCTAAAAAAATAGTTTTTGGTACTAGTCGTAACTAATATTCAAATTTTCTGAAATACTGAATTTGGGATTTTCAGTAATTGTCAGTACTAATCATCAAAATTTAAAGAAATAAACATTTCAAATATATCACTATGTGTGTAATTAATTGATATAATATGTAAGTTTCACTTTCTAAATATAATTACTGAAATAAGTCAACTTTTTCATGATATTCTAATAATATGAACAACACCTGTATATATATATATATATATATATATATATATATATATATATATATATATATATATATATATATATATATGTGTGTGTGTGTGTGAGTGTGTATATATGTGTGTGTATGAAATACTTAACTTTCAGTGAATTCTAGCTATATATATTTATTTTTTTTATATATATATATATATATATAAATAAAATAAATACTTGAATTTCAGACGGCACCTATCAAATACACAGTAATAAAAACACAGTTGTTCTCTAACTGTAATGTGCTTGCTGGTTGCTAAAAAAACCCAACAACAAACCTTACCTTTCACTATTTGAGTAACGTCTCTTCCGAGTTTCCAGAAGATGGCGCCAGTATGTGCTTTGCCCTGCCGTCTCTCGCTGTCAGCTCTGTTTGTTTTTGTGTTGTTTGCGTCTATTTTCGTCTCTGTCAGCTCACTGCTTGTGTATGTCCGTCAAACACTGTTGGATCTTTGCCCCTTTCTCACTGATATGATCAACTTCGACGTTGGTTTTTCGACGTCCCAGTCAGCTTTTTCACCTGGCCGGATTCTCCCTTCCTTTCCCACCTTGTGGATCCTCTCCGCCGCCACCTGCGGGCTGTGTGACGGGCCCCACCTGGATTAGCTCCGCCCTTGGACGTGCTGGCCCCCGCCAGGTTCGTTCTTGTGAACGCAAGATCTTTGACAAACAAAACGTTTATCCTGAAGGATTTCTTCACTTCCCGTGGACTTGACTTCCTCTGTGTGACGGAAACATGGCTGAGAGCCGGCGAGTCTGCACCTCTTAATGAACTTCTGCCTCCAGAGTGTTCCTACTTTAACTCTCCGCGGTCGTCCGGTCGAAAAGGAGGAGAATTAGCAGTCGTTTTTAAAAATGACTTTAAATGCTTCGAACAGTGCATGTTTGGGCTGGAGGGGGCGGGATCTCCAGCTCCAGCTGAATTTCGGGAGAAAATTTCTTCCGGGATGTTTCTGGGAGAGGTGCTGAATTTCGGGAGTCTCCCGGAAAATCCGGGAGGGTTGGCAAGTATGGACCAATCTCACCACTAAATTATCAACAACAAGATTAATATTTCACAAATTAATTTTAAGATTGAAAGATGCCATCAATCCAACGTGGGTGTTCGGCGTCTTATGCTGCGTTCCATTTGTTGAGAACAAGTATCTTCTGATTCAGTCAGTTTGGATGAAAATCGACCAGCTTCTCAGCTTGTGCCACAACCTTCTGCGATACAGGTGAGATGCATGATTTAAATCTCAACATCAATGTTTACTCACTCAAAGGCAATACAGCAGAAGCAGCTCAGTGTTTGCTAGAGGCCTGAAGTATTGAGAGATGCAGTGTGAGCAGGGTGATGTCGCAATGCTAGAAAAGAAGTTCCTTGATGGTAGCCCTTACAATTAAAATGTTGCTATAGTTCGATTAGTATACTTGTGTTAGCGGTTTTTAAATGTTTTTTTTAAATATCATTATAGGTGCAGTACATTATCCACAGTCTTGCATTGTTTGTCACCTCTTACTATCAATGTTTTACTATCTGGAAATATTGTATCACATAAGCATTGTTTTTGGGGGGGTTTTCCCGAAAAAGAAGTGCAGTTTTACATTCAGGGAAAAAAAGCTGCAGCTCAGTTTTTTGTACCAACGTTTAAAATCTTTCTCTCTTTTACAGTGTTTTTTTGTTATTGTTTTTATATTTAGAATGTGTTACAGCTTGTAAAAGTGCAGTTGCGACCTGCGAGCCACTGTTTGGGGATAAATAGACATAGACTTAATAGTTCGCCATTTTCTAAAACTGTATTTTTAATTGATAGCAGTCACTCAAAAACAACAAATTTGAGGGAAAACTATGTAAAGAGCACAATTGATACAGTAAGAACAAATAATATCAGCAGGGAACTTTGTTGTGTAGAGATTAATAAATAAAATACAAAGTGATAGCAAAGAAGCAGTTAGCAAAATAAATAATACAGAAATGGCAATGAACATTAGTACACTACAAATGGAGCGATACAAATACCAATATAAATATCACTATTGATAATGACTAATAACAATAATTACCTCCATTATCAACAATACAGTTGTTTAAATGCAACAATATGTATATGTAAAGATAACATAAAATACAAAAGACAGCAGATAAATGGTGGGGAAGAAAGAGAAGCCAACTCGATCAACCTTGTAGATTGTTATAGTAACAATAGGTTAAGCTTTGTCAGTGTGCCATGTGTTATCCAGTTTTCCGTAGGGCAACAACGTAAATATATGTTTGATGAAACGTGAGTGTAGCATGCATTTCAGGCTGCAATAATAATGAAAAAAAACAACTGCAGAATCCAGGAGGGACTGATGTTTGCTTGTGTTTGGAGAACAACATCCCTTTTTGCAGTGTTTGGACATGGATTCTTTCGCTCATTTGAAGGCAAGCAAAACAACCTTTGTGGTAAATAAACAGTTATCTGTGTGGGTGAAATGTTTTGTTTGTTCTTTGATTCCCTTTTCACAGCAATGCAGTCAATGGTTTTTCATTCAGTATACAGAAGTGGCTCAGAAACATCATTAAAGTGTTTGTCTGCAAAGGACGGATGTGGCGGCTTAAATAAGGTCACGGCCATGTTGGCCATTGTTGCAGCCGGCAGTTAAATCTACATTTGAGTGGTCAACAGCACATCTGGTGCTGGCTCTGGCAGCGCGGGTTTGAGATGTTGTGACGGTTCACATTAAGGCTCTGATGAAAGAATTAAAGACGACATTCAAGATTGTTTGAAATGCCAAGCTTGACGATGAGTGACATGTCTTTTGCCGGAAAAATCTCTCTTTGTGTGCGACTACAGTGATGTCACAGCTAAGTTGGTACTTTTCATGTCATCGCACCAGAACCATTAAACAGGAAGCAATTTGATTAATCCCGCTATTCACTGAAATTACGGAAGATTTTCAGAAACGCTGGACAGTTCCTGAGTCGGCGATAGAAACATACATGTGTTGCACGAGGAATTGAAAGATAACATGTCATGATGGCTCATGACAATTGTAATTAGTTTTTTGTATTTGCTCCTATTTTTGTTTTTGTTGCCTTCTTATGCCCCTACTTCTCCTGTCTGATTGCTGACTTCCTCACTTGTCCCTGATTAGAAATTAGGACACACCGATTCCTGCTTTTTTATGCCAGCCCTGTCTTCTACACCAGTGGTCCCCAACCACCGGGCCGCAGAACAATTTTTATTATTATTTTTTATTTTTTTTATTAAATCAACATAAAAAACACAAGATACACTTACAATTAGTGCACCAACCCAAAAATACACTTACAATTAGTGCACAAACCCAAAAAAACTCACTTTTTCATGACAAAAAAAAAATCCCTCACCCCCCGCCGGGCCGCGGGACAAATTATCAAGCGTTGACTGGTCCGCAGCTGCAAAAAGGTTGGGGACCACTGCTCTAGACACTTCGTGCAGCATGGCTTTCCCAATCAATTTTGCCTTTTTTTGCACTTCCGTGCTACAATATATTTGGTTATAAAATAATTAGTAACTTCCCTTAGCCTGCTGCCTCTGCATCCTGGGGTGAAGACCATTTCCTCTAAGGTACGCGCCTGTGCAATCGCACACTGCTCACGCGTCTTCTGCGCACGGAAAATCTAGGCCGCGCACAAAATAGAATACAAAGATAAGCGCATAACAGTGTGCACGTCTGCCGTCGCTCACATGTGTGCCACTGAATGCTCAAGGAGTTTTGGCGTTTGCTCACACATACAGTGAGGCAAAAAAGTATTGAGTCAGCCACCGATTGTGCAAGTTCTCCCACTTAAAATGATGACAGACGTCTGTAATTTTCATCATAGGAACACTTCAACTGTGACAGAGAGAATGTGGAAAAAAAAATCCAGGAATTCACATTGTAGAAATTTTAAAGAATTTATTTGTAAATTATGGTGGAAAATAAGTATTTGGTCAACCATTCAAAGTTCTCACTGATGGAAGGAGTTTTTGGCTCAAAATCTCATGTTCCATGGCCCCATTCATTCTTTCCTTAACACGGACCAATCAACGTGTCCCCTTAGCAGAAAAACAGCCCCAAAGCATGATGTTTCCACCACCATGCTTCACAGTAGGTGTGGTGTTCTTGGGATGCAACTCAGTATTCTTCTTCCTCCAAACACGACCAGTTGAGTTTATACCAAAAAGTTCTATTTTGGTTTCATCTGACCACATGACATTCTCCCAATCCTCTGCTGTATCATCCATGTATCCATTTTGGTATAAACTCAACTCGTCGTTTTTGGAGGAAGAAGAATACTGAGTTGCATCCCAAGAACACCACACCTACTGTGAAACATGGGGGTGGAAACATCATGCTTTGGGGCTGTTTTTCTGCTAAGGCGACAGGACGATTGATCCATGTTAAGGAAAGAATGAATGGGGCCATGTATCGTGAGATTTTGAGCCAAAATCTCCGTCCATCAGTGAGAGCTTTGAATGGTTGACCAAATACTTATTTTCCACCATAATTTACAAATAAATTCTTTAGAATTCCTACGATGTGAATTCCTGGATTTTTCCCCCCATTCTGTCTCTCACAGTTGAAGTGTACCTATGATGAAAATTACAAACCTCTGTCATCATTTTAAGTGGGAGAACTTGCACAATCGGTGGCTGACTAAATACTTTTTTGCCTCACTGTATGAAAAATTGGAGGGAAAATTGGTGAAGACCAACACGCCCGTGACACGTTCCAAGCTCTGCTACACCAGAACCATAACAGAGAGCTCACTGCAACTTTTGTTTAATAGTTGTTGTAGTGGAACAATGGTTGCGGTAAACAATGGTTTAAGTGACCTTTCGGTGTCTCTCGTACAGTCTTCTCTGCGTATAAACATAACACAGATAAATATAGAAAGTAACTTTCACGTTGATAACCGAGACAATTAGCAAATGAGTATATCGCTCTTGTTTATGGTTTGATCTTTTGCTCTTCGAGACAACGCAAGTTCATTTCACCTATAAAGAGTCACACCCAACACTTTTCTAATCACCCTCTGCTTTTTTTTATTTGTAAGCCAAATTATTCCTGTTTTTTTGTGAAGTTTTACTTTTTTTTCTGCCATTTAATTATGTGATTTACATTACAAAAATAAACGTCATAAATGTTGAAAGAAAATAGATACAGAGTGAAAGTTAAAAAATAAGGTTGCTTGAATCAAATATAGAATGTCAAAGACTGACCCTTTCAAAAATAATAAAAGTTTCCTTCCACATGGAAAGCAGCAAACCTAATTTTGAGCACTTCACTCAACACGGACATCATCAAAGCTCACTTTTAAGCATTCACAAACAGCGCCGACATTTTTGGACCAAGGAGAGGTGATAAAGGAGAGACAACAATATGATACATTTATCTCTGGCAGCATAGGAAAAAATTATGTACAAGTTTCATCTCATTCCCCGTTAACTGTGATGCATTCAAAGACCCTTGATTAAAGTTGTAGAGTTAAAGACATGAGGCGATTTACCCCCAAGGAGATTGACTAGTAATAATATGATCTTAATAATAATGATGTATTATTACGATTTGTATTACGTAATGATGTGCAGCTGGGATAGGCTCCAGCACCCCACCCCACCCCGTGAGGGACAAGTGGTAGAAAATGGATGGATGGAAGGATAATCCTATGTATATCAGCTACTGTCTACTTTAGTCAATCAAGTCAGGGATTCTCAATTTGTGGTATGTGCACCTCTAGTGCAGGCGTCGGCAACCTTTACCACTCAACTTTGGGTTTAGGGTGGTAAGGGTTTCCCTTCGGTGGTTTTGTGTATGTAGGCACAGAATTTAGTGCTACGCACCTGTGTATGTTTATTAAGAACCTATTTAACTGTTAATATATAAAGTTACTTTTCCATCTTGCATACTGTCGGCTGCAATAGACAGTAGTTTTGAACAAATTTCCTTTGCGTTTGTTGTCTTGGTGTCATCGTGTTTTACTCGCACTTGACGTGTTTAATTATAACTGCCCAACGATGAAAGAATGGGCATATGCCAATCATGCATGCAAGGTCGTTTCAATGGCAAATGAAAGCCTGGCGACTTTCTTATCTTGGCAGAAAACTTTTGCAATGAGGAGAAGACATACACGTATAATAAAGATGCTTATCTGGAATGTGGATCAAGATGGACAAGAACACGCACGCACGCACACACACACACACACACACACACACACACACACACACACACACACACACACACACACACACACACACACACACATTCACTAATGTAAATTCACTAACATGAGGGTGTGTCTTATCCAGGCTTGAGAGTCTGTCTGTGCCTCTCTTTCCGCTTCCTACTGTCTCGCCCTCATGTCTTCCACCGTCATTGTTTTTCCCCCTCACTGTGTAACATACCACTGTTTGTATACACATTTGGCGGCGACGTGCTAAATAAGTGTATGCTGATAAAAATGTATTACGCACATTTTGTCAATGTTATTACTGCAGCATATACACAATAGATTGTGTACATTTTCGGTCGTCAGACCTGGAAGATAACATACAATGCATAATGTATGTCACAGGCATAAACCCAGTTCAGTCTATTTAAGGGACTGCCAGATCTTCCTGCAGAGGACGTTTATGGACATGCATAACAGGGTAATTTTTTCCTGAAACGTGTTACTCTTAAAACAGAAATAGTCTGCAAACAAATGCAAAGGATGCTATTGTTCTCAGGATGGTATAGACGTGAAATAGCGTGGTTAAAATGATAGTCAGACCTTGTGACCAGTAGAAGGGTAGCTCGTACAGTCGTGGTCAAAAGTTTATAAATATTTGTTAGTGTTTCTCACAGGTCAGGCATCTATTTGTGGTGGCGACGATGAACAAGCAGAACGCGGAGTTGGAATATAATTACAACACTTTATGTACATATTTATATACATATTTATATAATATTTACATATTTATATAATATGTAACTACAAGCTCCATTCACAGACAGAGTCCTATTGCTTTTATGGGCGGGCGAGCGGGTCAAAAGCCGAAAAAAAAAAAGACTTTTATTTTTTTTATTTTTTCATTTATTTATGTTTTTTTTATTTGTTGCGGCCGTAATTCTTTTGTGGCGGGCCGCCACAAATAAATAAATTTGTGGGAAACCCTGTTTGTAAAGAACATAATGTCATGGCTGTCTTCAGTTTACAATCATTTCTACAACGCTTATTTTTTTGTGATAGAGTGATTGGGGCACATACTTGTTGGTCACAACATATATTTATGAAGTTTGGTTCTTATGGGTCTACTGAAAATGTGACCAAATCTGCTGGGTCAAAAGTATACATACAGAAATGTTAATATTTGGTTACATGTCCCTTGGCAAGTTTCACTGCAATAAAGCACTTTTGGTAGCCATCCACAAGCTTCTGGTGGAATTTTTGACCACTCCTCTTGACAAAATTGGTTTAGTTCAGCTAAATTTGTTGGTTTTCTGACATGGACTTGTTTCTTCAGCATTGTTCACATTTTTAAATCAGGACTTTGGGAAAGCCATTCTAAAACCATAATTTGAGCCTGATTTAGCCATTCATTTACCACTTTTGACGTGTGTTTGGGGTCATTGTCCTGTTGGAACACCCAACTGCGCCCAAGACCCAACCTCCGGGCCGATGATTTTAGGTTGTCCTTCAGAATTTGTAGGTAATCCTCCTTTTTCATTGTCCCATTTACTATCTGTACAGCACCAGTTGCATTGGCAGCAAACAGGCCCTGAGCATAATACTACCACCACCATGCTTGACGGTAGGTATGGTGTTCCTGGGATTAAAGGCCTCACCTTATAATAATAATAATGATAATAATGGATTAGAATTATATCGCGCTTTTCAATTGTTAGATACTCAAAGCGCTCACAGAGAAGTGGTAACCCATCATTCATTCACCTGGTGGTGGTAAGCTACATCTGTACCCACAGCTGGTGTGGACTGACGGAAGCGTGACTGCCAGTTTGTGCCTGCGGCCCCTCCGACCACCACCAATCATTCATTCATCATTCATTCACCAGTGTGAGCGGCACCGAGGGCAAGGGTGAAGTGTCCTGCCCAAGGACACAACGGCAGCGTTTTGGATGTCAATAGGTGGGAAGCGAACCTACAACCCTCAGGTTTCTGCCACAGCCGCTCTACCCTCTACGCCAAGACCTTTTCTCCTCCAAACATATTTCTGGGTATTGTGGCCAAACAGCTCAGTTTTTGTTTCATCTGACCACAGAACTTTCCTCCAAACGGTCTTATCTTTCCCCTTGTGATCAGCAGCAAACTTTAGACCAGCTTTAAGGTGTCGCTTCAGGAGCAAGGGCTTCCTTCTTGCATGGTAGCCTCCCAGTCCATGGCGATGCAAAACACACTTGACTGTGGACACGGACACCTGTGTTCCAGCAGCTTTCAATTCATTGCAGTCCTGCTTTTTGTCGGTTCTCAGTTGACTCTTGATCATCTGACCAATTTTCACTTGTTAGCAGGTGATATCTCGCATTTTCTTCCTGATCATGAGAGTGACAAAACTGTGCTATGCACTTTATACTTACGAACAATTGTCTGCACTGTTGCTCTTGGGACCTTAAGCTGCTTTGAATAGGCTCCAAGTGACTTTCCTGACTTTAATAAGTTCCTTTGACTTTCACAGTGTCGTGTTTGTAACCGAGTGTAATGACTGCGTCACATGAGCCCTATTTAAATGGGCTCAGAGAAATCACCTGGTGTCATCGATCATAATGACGCACATGAAGTTAAGAGGCCCTGCCATGAAGCTAATTTGATTTGATTGTAACTTTTCTACATCACCAACATTGATAATGTATTTTGCTGTATATATACTTTTGACCCAGCAGATTTGTTCACATTTTCAGTAGACCCATGATAATTCATAAACGAACCAAAATTCTTGAATGTTTTTTGTGACAAACAATTATGTGCTCAAATCACTCTATCAAAAAAAATAAGGGTTGTAGAAATTATTGGAAACTCAAGAGAGCCATGACATTATGTCCTTCACATGCAACTTTTGACCATGACTGTATGTGTGTGTGTATGTGTGTGTGTGTGTGTTTGTATATATATATGAATATATACTTATGAAGTATATATTATGTATATATGTGTACATATATATATATATATATAAATATATATCCATCCATCCATCCATTTCTACCGCTTATTCCCTTTGAATCAGGCGGAAGGCGGCGTACACCCTGGACAAGTTGCCACCTCATCGCAGGGCCAACACAGATAGACAGACAACATTCACACTCACATTCACATGCTAGGGCCAATTTAGTGTTGCCAATCAACCTATCCCCAGGTGCATGTCTTTGGAAATGGGAGGAAGGCATGTGTGTGTGTGTGTGTATATATATATATATATATATATATATATATATCCATCCATCCATCCATCATCTTCCGCTTATCCGAGGTCGGGTCGCGGGGGCAGCAGCCTAAGCAGGGAAGCCCAGACTTCCCTATCTCCAGCCACTTCGTCTAGCTCTTCCCGGGGGATCCCGAGGCGTTCCCAGGCCAGCCGGGAGACATAGTCTTTCCAACGTGTCCTGGGTCTTCCCCGTGGCCTCCTACCAGCTGGACGTGCCCTAAACACATCCCTAGGGAGGCGTTCGGGTGGCATCCTGACCAGATGCCCGAACCACCTCATCTGGCTCCTCTCGATGTGGAGGAGCAGCGGCTTTACGTTGAGCTCCTCCCGGATGGCAGAGCTTCTCACCCTATCTCTAAGGGAGAGCCCCGCCACCCGGCGGAGGAAACTAATTTCGGCCGCTTGTACCCGTGATCTTATCCTTTCGGTCATGACCCAAAGCTCATGACCATAGGTGAGGATGGGAACGTAGATCGACCGGTAAATTGAGAGCTTTGCCTTCCGGCTCAGCTCCTTCTTCACCACAACGGATCGATACAACGTCCGCATTACTGAAGACGCCGCACCGATCCGCCTGTCGATCTCACGATCCACTCTTCCCCCACTCGTGAACAAGACTCCTAGGTACTTGAACTCCTCCACTTGGGGCAGGGTCTCCTCCCCAACCCGGAGATGGCACTCCACCGTTTTCCGGGCGAGAACCATGGACTCGGACTTGGAGGTGCTGATTCTCATTCCGGTCGCTTCACACTCGGCTGCGAACCGATCCAGTGAGAGCTGAAGATCCCGGCCAGATGAAGCCATCAGGACTACATCATCTGCAAAAAGCAGAGACCTAATCCCGTGGCCACCAAACCGGAACCCCTCAACGCCTTGACTGCGCCTAGAAATTCTGTCCATAAAAGTTATGAACAGAATCGGTGACAAAGGACAGCCTTGGCGGAGTCCAACCTTCACTGGAAACGTGTCCGACTTACTGCCAGCAATGCGGACCAAGCTCTGACACTGATCATACAGGGAGCGGACTGCCACAATAAGACATTCCGACACCCCATACTCTCTGAGCACTCCCCACAGGACTTTCCGAGGGACACGGTCGAATGCCTTCTCCAAGTCCACAAAGCACATGTAGACTGGTTGGGCAAACTCCCATGCACCCTCAAGAACCCTGCCGAGAGTATAGAGCTGGTCCACAGTTCCACGACCAGGACGAAAACCACACTGTTCCTCCTGAATCCGAGGTTCGACTATCCGGCGAAGCCTCCTCTCCAGTACACCTGAATAAACCTTACCGGGAAGGCTGAGGAGTGTGATCCCACGATAGTTGGAACACACCCTCCGGTCCCCCTTCTTAAAGAGAGGGACCACCACCCCGGTCTGCCAATCCAGAGGTACCGCCCCCGATGTCCACGCGATGCTGCAGAGTCTTGTCAACCAAGACAGCCCCACAGCATCCAGAGCCTTAAGGAACTCCGGGCGGATCTCATCCACCCCCGGGGCCTTGCCGCCGAGGAGCTTTTTAACTACCTCAGCGACCTCAGCCCCAGTAATAGGAGAGTCCACTACAGATTCCCCAGGCACCGCTTCCTCAAAGAAAGACGTGTTGGTGGGATTGAGGAGGTCTTCGAAGTATTCCCTCCACCGATCCACAACATCCGCAGTCGAAGTCAGCAGAACACCATCCGCACCATACACGGTGTTGATAGTGCACTGCTTCCCCTTCCTGAGGCGGCGGACGGTGGTCCAGAATCGCTTCGAAGCCGTCCGGAAGTCGTTTTCCATGGCTTCCCCGAACTCTTCCCATGTCCGAGTTTTTGCCTCCGCGACCGCTAAAGCTGCACACCGCTTGGCCCGTCGGTACCCGTCCACTGCCTCCGGAGTCCTATGAGCCAAAAGAACCCGATAGGACTCCTTCTTCAGCTTGACGGCATCCCTCACTGCTGGTGTCCACCAACGGGTTCTGGGATTACCGCCACGACAGGCACCAACAACTTTGCGGCCACAGCTCCAATCAGCCGCCTCGACAATAGAGGTTCGGAACATGGTCCACTCGGACTCAATGTCCAGCACCTCCCTCGTGACATGTTCAAAGTTCTCCCGGAGGTGTGAATTGAAACTCTCTCTGACAGGAGACTCTGCCAGACGTTCCCAGCAGACCCTCACAATGCGCTTGGGCCTGCCAGGTCTGTCCGGCATCCTCCCCCACCATCGCAACCAACTCACCACCAGGTGGTGATCGGTAGAAAGCTCCGCCCCTCTCTTCACCCGAGTGTCCAAAACATAAGGCCGCAAATCCGATGACACAACTACAAAGTCGATCATGGAACTGCGGCCTAGGGTGTCCTGGTGCCAAGTGCACATATGGACACCCTTATGTTTGAACATGGTGTTTGTTATCGACAAACTGTGACGAGCACAAAAGTCCAACAACAAAACACCACTCGGGTTTAGATCCGGGCGACCATTCTTCCCAATCACGCCTCTCCAGGTTTCACTGTCGTTGCCAACATGAGCGTTGAAGTCTCCCAGTAGGACAAGGGAATCACCCGGAGGAGCACTTTCCAGTACTCCCTCGAGTGTACCCAAAAAGGGTGGGTATTCTGAACTGCTGTTTGGTGCGTAAGCACAAACAACAGTCAGGACCCGTCCCCCCACCCGAAGGCGAAGGGAAGCTACCCTCTCGTCCACTGGGTTGAACTCAAACGTACAGGCTTTGAGCCGGGGGGCAACCAGAATTGCCACCCCAGCCCGTCGCCTCTCACTGTCGGCAACGCCAGAGTGCAAGAGGGTCCAGTCCCTCTCGAGAGAACTGGTTCCAGAGCCCTTGCTGTGCGTCGAGGTGAGTCCGACTATATCCAGCCGGAACTTCTCTACCTCGCGCACTAGCTCAGGCTCCTTCCCCCCCAGTGAGGTGACGTTCCACGTCCCAAGAGCTAGCTTCTGTAGCCGAGGATCGGACCGCCAAGTGCCCTGCCTTCGGCTGCCGCCCAGCTCACAATGCACCCGACCTCTATGGCCCCTCCTATGAGTGGTGAGCCCATTGGAGGGATGACCCACGTTGCCTCTTCGGGCATATATATATATATATATATATATATATATATATACATATATATATATATATATATATATATATATATATATATATATATATATATATATATACATATATATATATATACTTTATTGTATATTAGGGGCGTGGGGAAAAAATCGATTTGAATACAAATCGCGATTCTCACGTTGTGCGATTCAGAATCGATTTTCTTTTTTTTTTTCAAATTGATTGAGTGATTGATTTTTTTTTATTTTTTTTTATCATTCCAACAAAACAATACACAGCAATACCATAACAATGCAATCCAATTCCAAAACCAAACCTGACCCAGCAACACTCAGAACTGCAATAAACAGAGCAAATGAGAGGAGACACAAACACGACACAGAACAAACCAAAAGTAGTGAAACAAAAATTAATATTATCAACAACAGTATCAGTATTAGTCAGAATTTCAGCATAGCAGTGATTAAAAATCATTCATTGACATTATCATTAGACATTTATAAAAATAAAAAATAAAGAACAATAGTGTCACAGTGGCTTACACTTGCATCGCATCTCATAAGCTTGACAACACACTGTGTCCAATGTATTCACAAAGATAAAATAAGTCATATTTTTGGTTCAGTTGTTAGTTAAAACAAATTTACATTATTGCAATCAGTTGATAAAACATTGTCTTTTACAATTCTAAAAGCTTTTTTTTTTTTTTTTTTTTAAATCTGCTACTCTCCTATGTCAGCAGACTGGGATAGATCCTGCTGAAATCCTATGTATTGAATGAATATAGAATCGTTTTGAATCGGAAAAAAATAATTTTTGAATCGAGAATGGCATTGAATCGAAAAAATCGAATGGTGACCCCACGAAACAATATTGAATCGAATCGTGGGACACCCAAAGATTCGCAGCCCTAATATAAGTGTATATATATATATATATATATATATATATATATATATATATATATATATATATATATATATATATATATATATATATATATATATATATATACATATATATATATATATATATATATATATATATATATATATATATATATATATATATATATATATATGTATATATATATATATATATATGTAGGTGTGGGAAAAATCACAAGACTACTTCATCTCTACAGAACTGTTTCATGAAGGAACCTCTCATGAAACAGTTCTTTAGAGATGAAGTAGTCTTGTGATTTTTCCCACACCTACATATTGCGCTCTACCACGGTATCGAGCACTATTCTCTGGATAATCCAATCAAGACATATATATATATATATATATATATATATATATATATACAGTATATACATTTGTATATGTGTACATGTTGTATACAGCCCTTTTCTTCCGTGACTCAAAGCAGTTTATTTAGTGAAACCCATTATCTAAGCTACATTTAAACCAATGTGGGTGGCACTGGGAGGAGGTGAGTAAAGTATCTTGCCCAAGGACACAAATGCAGTGACTAGATTGGCAGAAGCTGTAATCGAACCTGCATATATGTATGTATATATATATATATATATATATATATATATATATATATGTATGTATATATATGTATGTATTTATATTAGGGCTGGGCAACGATTAAAAAATTTAATCGAAGTTAATCACACTTTTTCTCTGATTAATCGCGATTAACTGCATTGTATACGCAAAGCCCAATAATAAATTCAAAAGTAGTGTGTAGTGCACCTTTATTGGAATATTCTCCCACATGAACAAAAGCGCCAAAACATTTGTTGTGCAAACACAATTTAAATCAGTCCTTGTTAAACAGTAGCAGTTAAATAGCATATTTTATGAAAATCAACTCAAAAAATGTAAATACAAACATTTAAGCTTATTTCCACTGCCAGGGTATTTAAGTTATCCTGTTTGTTATGGAAAATAAATATAATCTACATACAAATCTCTGAGCCACAATCATAACATCTGAACAGGCAATTTCTGAGGTAACAGCAGGAACATTTTTTTGTCAGGCATCTTATGTTTAAAAAACCTATATTATAGGTAGTGGGCTGTTTTAGGGAATTTTTGATTAAATTATCCGTAATAGCAATATTAATAATTTTGTGTTTATTATGCGTAGTGCACTTAAAATAATTATGACCATATCTAGGAATTGATATGGTGGGAATTTTCCGATTGTTTGCTTGGTGCTTTGATAAACTCAACGCATCATATACATGGTACTATATTGTGATGTTATGAGCCATGGAGAAAAAGAACTACCCTACCCAGCATGCAACAGGAGTGACGAGCATGCGCGGTAGCCCGGTATAGGTTGTGTGTCGCCATGACGGCATCTTGTATGTTGTGATATGCACGCTCTGAAAGCAAACGTTAAGAACTCAGCCAACACGCCTCGTCTGCATTATTCATAAATAGACAGACAACACAAATACTCCGCTGCTTCACAGGCTGCTGGATGTAGCCGGCAAAGTATTCCCATGCTAGCTAGCCGGTCTATTAAGCACGCGTCATTCAGTCCAAAACGGCCCGATCTATCCACATTCAGAATTGTCTGGCGGTCGTAAGTGATCCTGGAGTGACAACGCTGTAAGCCAGCCATGAAATTTGCAGAATTGTCCGGTATTTTTGCCAAATGTTCCATCTTTACCAAGAGCCCCTCGAAGCCGAAGCCCGTCCGGGCGCCGCCATCTTGTTAAGAAAAGGCGTTAACAAAATAAAAGCATGTAAACAACATATGCAAATGTGCGATAAAATAATTGTCGGCGTTAATAGATTGATGAGTTAACTCGTAATTAACGCATTAATTTGCCCACCCCTAATTTATATGTATATATATGTATGTAAATATATGTATTAATGTATGTATGTATGTATATATGTATATATATACATATGTATAGATATGTATATATGTGTATGTGTATGTATGTATATGTTTAATCAATTAACAATCGTTATATATGACAATTGGGATTCATTCAAAATTCTATTTTTTTTTTTACACCCCTAATGTTACATATTGTACCATTTATTTTGCTCTTTGGCATTTCAGATCGTTCATTGATTTCTTTTAGAATTCCGTGCAAACTAAACAAAAAAAAAATCCAAATCGGATTTAGATGTAGAACTACGAGGATTTAAAGACACAAATATAAAATCCTCAACAAAAGAGAACATTGAGCAGTGATGGTCAACATGTGTGCCCACCCTTGTTAATGGGCCTCAATTATGAGCACACTCCATTTTAATGGGTCATAATAGCCCACTCTGATAATCAATCTGATAGTTTGCCTCATTGGACTTTTTATGCTTTGATTGGCTACTTGGACTCTAGTGTGGAGACACTGATAGCCTATCATATGGGAATGGGGAGGGGCAGGCCGACTTCTCGCCAACAAAATTGATGGGACCCAGAGGACCTGCTACTTATACCGTAGCAGATGAAAGAACAGTGGCGACAGCAGTGTAATTATCAGGATTTTTTGTTTGTATTTTTTAGGTTTTTATTAGGTACACAGCCAATGCACGTCACTTGACATACAGTAACTGGCCCACTACGTTATGATAAATCAAGCAATTAGAGCGCACACAAGGCAAAGAATTCTTAAGTTTTATAAATATAATACCAAAGCACTATTGCAATTCCAACACATTCTCTATCAGTCTGCACTGTTTGTAGGTGAAGAAATGTTTAGTCAGTGATGATGTACAGCTCACATGATTCATTGTCAAAACAAAAGCACTACAGTGAACTTGTTATAGTAAGTCAGCAGAGTAAGCGGTGAATATGTGTGACAGTAGCGGTTCCTTTATGGTCTCTGACAAGACTCCAACACGCTAAACTGATAATGTTGGAGCAAGAAGAAGAGTACCATTTGTCACCCATTGAGTCCATGCCTTAGAGCAGGGGTGTCAAACTCAGTTTAGCTCAAAAACCGCATGGAGGAAAATTTGTCCACACACGGGCTGGACTATTAAAATCATGGCATCAAAACTATAAAATAAAGACAACTTCAGATTGTTTTCTTTGGCCTAAACTAGAATAAACACATTCTGAAAATTTTACAATAAAAAATAGAAAAAAATACCGGCAGCGGTAAAGTTTAGATTCATGAAGGAAAGAAGAGAGTGAATGAATGTTTATAAATGGATGAATTGATGTATGCATAAAAATGTTTTCTTTTGTATTTTTTTTTTATTAATTAACTAACGTTTATGACAACCTTTTACCAAAACACAATATAGAATGTGGGATGGATCAGGATAATGCATACATTTATGATTTGTTTTCAAAACAGTTACAAAAAAGTGGGACACCTAAAATTTACAGTGGGACCCCATTTTTATGACTTGATGGGGTCCCTGGGACCCATTTTGAAAATTCCTAGCGCCAACACTGATGGATTATTGTATTAATACTAATCAAATATCATCCCGGGGGCCATAGATAATTAATTCGTGGGCCAGATGTGGTCCGCAGCCCTTGACTTTGACACCCCTGATCTTCAAAGATACAAATAATTGCTATTGTCAAATCCAGTGGACACATTTAGAATTAATTGATTGGTTGAAACTTTAATTAGTAGATTGCACAGTACAGTACATATTCCGTACAATTGACCACTAAATGGTAACACCCGAATAAGTTTTTCAACTTGTAAATCAATTCATGGTAAACAGTTGTTTTATTTCATTCAAAAATTTCAAGTTAATTCAGCCAACTCATCCCGCGGGTCGAATAAAACCTGTTCGCGCACCTGATCCATCCCTCGTGTCGTACGTTTGACACCCCTGCCTTAGAGACCGCAAGCTATTATAAAAGCCAGAGGTGGTGTAACAAAGTAATGGGTCGTACTTGCATAGCGCTTTTCTACCTTCAAGGTACTCAAAGCACTTTGACATTACTTCCACATTTACCCATTCACACACTGATGGAGGGAGCTGCCATGCAAGGGGCCAACCAGCACCCATCAGGAGCAAGGGTGAAGTGTCTTGCTCAGGACACAACGGACGTGACGAGGTGGGATTTCAACCAGGGACCCTCGGGTTGCGCACAGCCACTCTTCCACTGCGCCACGCCGTCCCTAAGTACTGATGGTGTGTTATGTTTTTTTGGTTGTTTTTTTTTCATGATTACCTAATTTCCCTTTGAATTCAGTGATTCCATATTTTTTCATTTTGTCTTATCTAAAAAGTTAACTGTTACTGACTACCACAATTTATTTTATTGATTAAAAAGTTTGTAATTTTAGTGTTTTTTAGAGCCAGAAAGTTGGCATAGCTATAGTTTTTATCATGTTTGTTATCTGCTTTTTTATACAAAATTAAACAAATTGTTTTGCCAGTGGTTGTATGCGTTGTTTCATGATCCCTCCCACTTCTTTAAATATGCACTTCATTGAATCAAAGAAAAATTACTATGAATGTCATTTATTTCCATGTCTGTTCATGAATGAGCAAAGTGTTACACGGTATAGTATAAACAAAGGAGGGATGAGACTCATGGGTTTTCTCTCCACCCACTTCTTGTTTCCTCTCATCTCCTCCTGGACTGCTATATACTCTCAGACACGGACTCTCCCTTGCAATCTGGGAAACAGAATGACTGACCTCACATTTTTTTAATAGCCCTTCAAAATTTGATAAGTACACTCTGTGTAAAACTGCGAGTACAAAAAAAAGAAATCTTAGACTGAAAGGTATTTTGGTGACCATGGCAAAACAAACATGTCATTTCAACCTGGCTCTGCTTCTGCTGCCTCTGTTTGCATTCAGCACAGGTAAGAACTGTTTTTTTTTAATCTTTCATACATAACTTTGTACAAGATGCATGAATGGGAAGTAGATGATTACAATAACATAAGTATGGAGTGTCCAGTAAATATCGCTAATGAACATAACTAGAAACATAAAGAGGCAGGTGTTTGATGGTGCATGGTTTCCTCACCTTCTCAGATGCCAAGATGGACATCATCACCAGTAAGCAAGATGTTCAAGTGGGAAAGGAGATTTTACTACTGTGTAAAGGTAAGTTTTTGCACAAACGTAACTTTATCTGTGTCTCCAACGCATGTGTGGGCCACTTGTAATTGTCAGACTCCCCAAATGCTTCAGTTAAAACTTCCTGTTCTCTCATAGCTGGGGGCGAGGGAGATATAACCTGGCAAAAGAACGGTGTGGAGATTGATGAAGAGATGGTATCAAAGGTGGACGAGACCTCTTCTAAACTGCTCATCAGGAGGGCCACAGTGGAGGATGCTGGCAAATACACCTGTTTGTGTGAATTTGACAGCGGGCACACGGATGACGTTCAGACGCAGCTTTATGTTTATGGTACGTAACATATGCACTTTGGCATATACAGTAGTAGCAGCATATACCATCAGGCCAGTTCATAAAGAAAACCTTGTTTTTTATTTATACATTTATTGTTAATAGCATGGGAGTGTAGTTCTGGGGGTTTGAACCTTTTTGACTTCAGGACCTAACTTTTCCACTAAAGATGGGCCCACTCAAATATTACACTGAATGTAGTCATCTTAAACTTTAATCATACTCACTGTCCATCCATCCATCTATCCATTTTCTACCGCTTGTCCCTTTCGGGGTCACGGGGAGTGCTGGAGCCTATCTCTGCTGCATTCGGTCGGTAGGCGGGGTACTGCCTCGACAAGTCACCACCTCATCAGAGGGCCAACAAAGATAGACCGACAACCCTCACACACTAGGACCAATTTAGTGTTGCCAATCAACCTATCCCATGGTGCATGTCTTTGGAGGTGGGAGGAAGTCCGAGTACCAGGGAGAACATGCAAACTCCACACAGAAATTCCTCGAGCCTGGGGAACGAACCCAGGACCTTTGTATTGTGAGACACATACACTAGTTCCTGTCCCTCAAGGAACAATTCAGTTTGAGCAGCAGGTTGTTGTGGTTTATAAAGCCTACACATGGCCCACAATAGTCATACTTGCCAACCTTGAGTCCTCCGATTTCGGGAGGTGGGGATGGGGAGCGTGGCCCGGGGTGGGGCGTGGTTAAGAGGGGAGGAGTATATTTATATTATTCATATATTTTATATATATATAATATATTATATATATTATATTATTTATTATTATCATTGTTTATTGTGGGCGAATAAAGTACATTCTATTATATTCTATATTTACAGCTAGATTCACCAAGTCAAGTATTTCATATATATATATATATATATATATATATATATATATATATATATATATATTGGATTAGATAGTACTTATATATAAGAAATACTTGACTTTCAGTCAATTCTAGCTATATATATATTTATATATATATATATATATATATATATACATACATATATAAAATTAATACTTGAATTTCAGTGTTCATTTATTTACACATTTACACACATAACACTCATCTACTCATTGTTGAGTTAAAGGTTGAGTTGTCCATCCTTGTTTTTCTAACCATATAGATGTACAGTAGATGGCAGTATTGTCCTGTTTAAGAGTGTCACAAAATTGCTGTTCATGGCAGACAAACTGCTTTATGGTAGACGAAAACGGACTGCTGTTGTTGTGTGTTGTTGCCGTGCTGGGAAGACGTTAATGAAACTGCCTAACAATAAACCCACATAAGAAACCAAGAACTCGCCCTCGATCATTCTACAGTTATAACGTCATTGGGCAGACACGCTCTTTATACACGCCACTCTGGTCCGCATGGAGCTGGAGGGGGCGTGGCCTCCAGCTCCGCCTGAATTTCGGGAGATTTTTGGGATAGAATTTGTCCGGGGAGGTTTTCGGGAGAGGTACTGAATTTCGGGAGTCTACCGGAAAATCCGGGAGGGTTGGCAAGTATGCAATAAATAGATAGTCAATAAATACGTAATGACAATAAAGCTAATTCTGATTCTGTTTCTGATTCTGATACATAAACAGTACAGCAATACAACCCTCTGAAGAATTTAAAAGTTTAAGAGTCTGGCTACAGAGAGGACGAATGATTTGGAAAAGCGATTTTTTTTTTACCCGTAGGAAGGGCATAACGCTGGCAACAGAGAGAATTCGCCTGCAAGGACATGGCTCGGGGCGACAAAGTCATGGCTGGGAGAGGCTAAAATGCTCTTTGCTTTTCTAGGGATTTGTGGGTTGCAGAAGAAGTTTAAGTCTCTTAGTTTTATTCTATAATCTTTAATCTTAGAGCAAGATTTAAAAATACTAGTCAGGCTCTTTTTGTCTTTAACTGAAAGACAGTGGAACCACAAAAAAAAAAAAAGAAAAACACATAAGACTCAATAAAAGCTTGACAAAAATATCTAGATCCAACCCACTTACAGTTAACAAAGTAAACCTTGTTAAATAATATTAAACCATGTTTTAATCACAAAAAATTTGATCAAAATAATATGTCAGGCTAACTAAAAAATAACTACTATTATAAATAATAATTTGTGTTTCTTGAATAAAGTGTCAATGAAGATTTGGTGCAAATGAAAATACAGCTTCATTACCTTAGTCATATTTTTTGCGCTTACATTTTTTTGCTCTGACTGCAGCTTCATACTTATACTGTTTTTTTGAAATCGTCATGCAGCACGGTGGAAGAGGTGTTAGTGCATCTGCCTCACAATACGAAGGTAATGAGTAGTCCTGGGTTCAGTCCCCTGCTCCGGATCTTTCTCTGTGGAGTTTGCATGTTCTCCCCGTGACTGCGTGGGTTTCCTCCCACCTCCAAAGACATGCACCTGGGGATAGGTTGATTGGCAACACTAAATTAACCCTAGTGTTTGAATGTGACTGTGAACGTTGTCTGTTCAGGAAGTACCCCGCCTTCTGCCCGAATGCAGCTGAGATAGGCTCCAGCGACCCCCCGCGACCCTAGAAGGGACAAGCAGTAGAAAATGGATGAAAAACTAGAGTAGTACAAGTCCACGACCCAAGAAAACTATTGATTTAAAAACATGGATGGATGGATAAATTGCTGTGAAATTATATAACTGAAATCAACAAACTCCGTTTTATAAAAATGTTTTTATTAATCTAAAATATTGAATTGAATGATTTGGTGCATTTGCAAACAGCTAAAATAATGCTTTATTACCTGCTACCAAAAAAATTGAAAATATATGTACGTACAGAGCTTAAAACCTTTAGTGTATCAGTATATGGAAATAAATATTACCTCCTACCAAAAAAATTGAAAATATATGTACGTACAGAGCTTAAAACCTTTAGTGTATCAGTATATGGAAATAAATATTACCTGCTACCAAAAAAATTGAAAATATATGTACGTACAGAGCTTAAAACCTTTAGTGTATCAGTATATGGAAATAAATTATGGAATAGATTAAGCAAAGAAGTGGAACAATGTACTACTATGATCCAGTTTATGAAACTGTTCATACTTGGTGTTTACAAAATACAAGAAGAATCCCGATAAACATCTTGAACCTTGTCAAAAAATGTATCACTTTATTCATCTCATAATGTGAATCACAACTTATAAACAAGTATTTATTCATAAAAAAATTTTTATTTATGTATTCATGAATAATTTATAAGTGTATCAACCTATATACAATAAATAATTTATTGAATATTAATTTGTTTATTTATCCTTTTTTAAATGTATTTACAGTATTTATGTATTTATTTGTTTATTCACTGTTGTGTTACAGATTGAGGACAAACAAATGTGTAGCAAATTACTATGAAACAGAAAGGTGTAGAATTAAATTAGCTTTACTTCTTCCTACTCCTATTCTGACATGTTATAATGAGAAATTAGAAATATGTGATACGCAATATTATCACTGTATGTATATTTAACATCCACTAATACCATGAACAAACACTAATGACAATGGAGCCATTGACTATGTAGTATTGTAGTGGTCCATGTAGCCCTTTATGTGTAATAAGCATGCAAGGATCAATTCCCTATTCCATGTGTAAATTACAAATTATTCAACATACATTAAAAACTGTGCACCCAAGTAAATCATCACCTTATGCTGGCCTTATGCTTATGCTTGTTAATTATAGTAGACTATATTGTACCAAAAACATGCATCCTGTATCTCTTGCAAGACGGGCCTTCATTTGGAAGCACCCCCACCTACCATGAGTTTTTGGAGGGTACAGATGGGATATTGCCGTGTCTGGTGTCTGGCCAGCCGGCAGTGGATGTCCGCTGGATATACAACAAGGAACAGAACTCTTTTTATGGTAAGTGTATCATTTATTACCTAGAGCACAGGTGTCAAACTCAAGGCCCAGGGCCACATCTGATTCGCCACATCATTTTACGTGGCCCGCAAAAGCTTGGAAAAATCGTGCATCAATAAGGGATTGTATCTTTCTTGATTAATGTATTTCAATTTTGACAGGAAAACAATTGTATGCACGCAAATTAAGTTCTTAACTTGATGACTGAAAAAAACAAGCTATTATTTACTTACTTTTTGGTTATTCATAAATGCAATCATGCTAGTATTTAAGATTCCTAAGTTTCTCAGATAAATACAATGTAAAACTTAAAACGATGATACCGTATTTTCTGGACTATAATCCTTTTTTTCCCTCAAAACTCAACAGTGCGCATTATAACCCGGTGCGCCTAATGTAAGGAATAATTTTGGTTGTGCTTACCGACCTTGAAGCTATTTTATTTGGTACATGTAATAATAAGTGGGACCAGTAGATGGCAGTCAAACATAAGAGATAAGTGTAGATAGCACTATGATTGCAATATGTCTCAAGTAAACAACACCAACATTTTCCATTTTCCATTGAAACTATGGAACATTACACATGGCGCTCAAAAATCTTTCAAAACGTTTTACTACGACTTTGGTACGCTATGAAGCCGCACCGCTTGAAGGATTGTCGGCGCATTAAACATACAAGTATTATTATGGCGTGTGTATAACGCAAGACATATTATATGACATTTTGTTTTGCAATATTATGCAAAAAAAACTTTTCTTACCTTTTGGTACCTGCTGATCTGTCCTGGAAAAGTCCTGAAAGTCCTGAAAAATTCTGCGTGTCCGCAACTCGATAAGCTTCTTCTTTTTCCTCTATCTTCTTGTTATGGGACATTCATTCTTCCCTGTTGCCATTTCTAATATAAAGTAGTGTAAAGTTCTTACTTATATCTGTCAGTAAACTCACCACGAAAGCCCTAAAACATACCGGTGTGGTGAGTTTACTTTATTCACTCAAGAAACTTTAGTTGTTAGAGTTCAGGTGGGGCGGTAAAGTCTGAATGTCATTAAAACAGTTACTGTAACTCCATCTTTTGAAACTTTTTCAACTCCCGTTCTTGCATGCTATACAGCTACATCAAAGATGATGGAGAGAAGACGCTGTCGAAGGTGAGCCATGTAAATAGGACCGCCCACAAAATGGCGCATCTAAGAAGCGACTGTCAGAAACTGGCTTGAAGATGATCTCTAAAACATAATCTACGCAACATTTTGACCAAAGAACCACCATAGTATGTAGACCACAAGTAAGTGTTTTAAATTTAGAAGAAAATAAATAAATAATATGACTCCTTTAATGTGCCGTATGGTGCGCACTATAGTTTGGAAAATACGGTACTCATGGTCTGGAATTTTACGGCAGGTTATCGTTTTATTGGTAATCGTTACATCCGTGTTGTGTGATAATCAGTCCCAAAGGTGAGGCAGGGAGAAATTTGACTGATTTGACAAATGCGTTGCGGATGAGTGCTGCATAAATTTGATTGGCGCAAATGTCGACGATTAGCCAAAATCTACGATGGAATTGCGGGATTTGGCAAAGTTGCTGCGTAGCGCACAATTTGTCGGGATTGGATGAATTTGCATAAATTTGCGTGATCGCAATATCACAAAATCCTAGAGAGTTTCAATATTATCAATCAATCAATCAATGTTTACTTATATAGCCCTAAATCACTAGTGTCTCAAAGGGCTGCACAAACCACTACGACATCCTCGGTAGGCCCACGTAAGGGCAAGGAAAAACTCACACCCAGTGGGACGTCGGTGACAATGATGACTATGAGAACCTTGGAGAGGAGGAAAGCAATGGATGTCGAGTGGGTCTAACATGATACTGTGAAAGTTCAATCCATAATGGATCCAACACAGTCGCAAGAGTCCAGTCCAAAGCGGATCCAACACAGCAGCGAGAGTCCCGTTCACAGCGGAGCCAGCAGGAAAACATCCCAAGTAGAGGCGGAACGGCAGCGCAGAGATGTCCCCAGCCGATACACAGGCGAGCAGTACATGGCCACCGGATCGGACCGGACCCCCTCCACAAGGGAGAGTGGGACATAGGAGAAAAAGGAAAAAAACGGCAGATCAACTGGTCTAAAAAGGGAGTCTATTTAAAGGCTAGAGAATACAAATGAGTTTTAAGGTGAGACTTAAATGCTTCTACTGAGGTGGCATCTCGAACTTTTACCGGGAGGGCATTCCAGAGTACTGGAGCCCGAAATGAAAACGCTCTATAGCCCACAGACTTTTTTGGGGCTTTGGGAATCACTTATAAGCCGGAGTCCTTTGAACGCAGATTTCTTGCCGGGACATATGGTACAATACAATCGGCAAGATAAGATGGAGCTAGACCGTGTAGTATTTTATACGTAAGTAGTAAAACCTTAAAGTCACATCTTAAGTGCACAGGAAGCCATTACCATGACCCGGCTCTCTGAGGGCTTCCGTAACTGCAATGTGACCCAAGATGAAAATTTGTTTGAAGCCCCGAAGCCACAGTAAACCGCCAATCTTATTTCTGTGATTGCTTAAGAACTTTTTTTTTTCATTTTTTGGCTCCTGCTTTTTCAAAGCAGCAACAGCCACATTGCCTTTTCCCAAATTTCTTTATTTGATATAATAACTGCGTTTTTTTTTGGTTTTCTTATCTTTTTCCCTGCAGGAAATAATGTTCACCAGCAGCCTGATAACACACTCTTGATTGAGAAAGTGAGGAGACAGGATGCTGGGACATACATGTGCCATGCCCAGATAAGAGGAAGGCCCATCTACAAGCAGCTTTCCATATCTGTTGTTGTCAATGGTAAGTATATTCTTTACATACAGTGCTCTTTCATATTTTTTTTCTAGACACCAGAAATCAATTCAGCATTTAGTCTAGTGAATGATATTCTCATATATTTAAACTTGATACAGCTCATCCCACTGTGCATCTGAGAGAAGAGGTGAAGAAAGTGATAGCTGGACCAGAAACCAACGTTTCTTTGCTTTGTTTGGTCGACGGCCATCCGAAACCTAATATTACCTGGAACATGTAAGTGATTGATGACTGTGCCTCACATCCTGCTGTGGAGTTAGCATGTTCTCACCACTTAATGTGGGTTCATGTGTGTGTAGATGTATAATCATTTACACTAGAGTAAGCCTGAATGCAAACTCTGGACCCATAGCCACCGGATTTCTGAAATTTCACTTACAAGTTCTCTTTATGTATTTTCTGCTCCTAAAAAAAATAATCTGGCAGTTATATCCCATTATGTCAATAAGTTTTAGAGAAATCTCTGATCCAAGTCCATGATTATTTCAAAACTGATAAGGTTTACATTATGAGCAAAAAACAAATATAAAACAACGACCATTTCTGGACTTCCTTTCTCTTCTATCTCTCCTTCTATCAACACCATAGACTGTGGTTCCTCATGCTCTTTCAGCATTTCCTCAAGCACCTTAAAGAAAACATTGCAGAAGAGGACGCAAAATAGAAATACCTTCTTTTTTTCTCATTTTTGAGTGCCAGCCAGGCCTGCTCTTCTTTCTCAGTTCATCCTCAGTTTCTGACTCCGTCTTTCTACCCTCAAGGGTGCTCCTGATTATCAGGATCACATTTGGCTTTAGTCTTTGAAAATGTTTCCATCTACGCTCCGACCAAAACCCTTCATCTTCAAAGTCAGAATCAGCAAAATGATCACTGCAGATTAAACTCCTCTCGCTTGGTCCGTCCCATTTTGTGCGAATCCATTTGTCTGGAGAGGTCCATACTTTACTCACATTCCCATCATTTAGAACTGATGCAGGCTGACCCCTTCTTTAGCTGTATTGCTACAACTGGCAACAATGCATTTGGCAGACAAATTTACTAATTCTGTAACGTCTTGGACGCATGGTGATGCGCGTATTGTTTTTCCAAGATTGCAGCAGGAACTCCGGAGACAAAGGTGCAGGTAAGACAGTGATTTAGTCTTAAAAATCAGGCAGGAACAATCAAACAAACACAAGAAGAGTGTGCCGATTGCCTAAAGCACGGGAAACTAACAGAATAGCTAACTAGGAAACGCATAAGGCAAAGCATAGCTCATTGATCCAAAGGGTAATCGACCTAAACTGTTCCATGGAAGCAAACCAAAGAGACAGATTGTGTGAGGCGCAAAGGGAGGACTAAATATCTCTCTGATTAGTGCCCAGGAACAGATTAGTGTCCTGAACACTAATCAGAGGCAGGTGACACTAATCAGCACCCATGAAAACCAAGAAACACAAAACAAGGGTGCTGAAACAGAACTTAAACCACACATGAATCAAAACCTAAATAAACTATGATCTGAGCAACGGATCATAACAAATTCGTTGAAATTCTGTGTGAAAATATAATTCAGGATGAAGATGCTACCAAAACACACACAACGCTGTATGACATTGCCTCCAGTCGTTTGTAAGTGACTTTAGTAAGCTGATTGAGGCCGCCCACATTTTGAGGCAAAAAGTGGGGTCCTGAAATTCTACCTGTAAACTTAAACTGAAGGTCCACAACTGTGAAGTAAGTGCCGACGTTGTCAGCAATTAATGGACCCTATTACCCTTCCCCTTTGTCTTAAATTGAGCCCTCACTCCTCGAAAAAGTGGTCGAAAACTAACCCTAAGAAATAAAACGCTACATGTTTCCCACTACTGCTTAGTGGCTCTCATATGGGCAGTAACATACTACACTATGGTGTACGACAATAAGTCA
Organism: Nerophis ophidion; assembly: GCF_033978795.1. Lineage (NCBI taxonomy): Eukaryota > Metazoa > Chordata > Actinopteri > Syngnathiformes > Syngnathidae > Nerophis > Nerophis ophidion. The sequence goes on along the minus strand of NC_084621.1, from coordinate 55,749,956 downwards.
TAGTTATTAGACGGTTAATAAACTATAAAAAGTGATTGTCACAGTATTTAGAAGCGACAATACAATACGTACAATAGTTGTATTAGTTGGTCGTCTCCTTGAGCGACTTTAAAATAATAAACAATGGCTAACATGGTTAATGTAATGTAGATTAGTCATCTAATCCATCATTAAATGTAATCAATTGTAGTGCAGTCCGTTTGCTGTCTGGCATCGTAGTTTACCAGTGACACCTGTGATAGCTAGCTCGTACGATGAACCATTTTAAAGGCCTACTGAAACCCACTACTACCGACCACGCAGTCTGATAGTTTATATATCAATGATGAAATATTAACATTGCAACACATGCCAATACGGCCGGTTTAGTTTACTAAATTACAATTTTAAATTTCATGCGGAGTTTCTTGTTGAAAACGTTGCGGAATGATGGGTTGGAGGGGAGCTATTAGCGCAGCACCATTTGCGGCTAAAAGTCGTCTCTTTTCGTTGCGCAATTAAACAATATTCTGGACATCTGTGTTGCTGAATCTTTGGCAATTTCTTCAATTAATAATAGAGATGTCAAAATAGAAAGATAGAGGTGGGAAGCTTTAGCCTTTAGCCACACAAACACACGGTGTTTTCTTGTTTGAAATTCCCGGAGGTGAAGCTTTACTATGGATCAGAGCGGTCAAGCGAACATGGTTCCCGACCACTTGTCAACCAGCAGGTTTCGGTGAGAAAATTGTGGTAAAAAGTCGCCTCTTACCGGAGATCAGCTGAGCTTGCGCCGTCCATGCAGCTGCCGTTGACTTCCCTCAGAGACTGGCGTCAACACACCCGTGGACACACCCCTCCGACTATCAGGTACTATTTAATCTCACTAAAACACTAGCAACACAATAGAAAGATAAGGGATTTCCCAGAATTATCCTAGTAAATGTGTCTAAAAACATCTGAATCCGTCCCAATGCAATCACCTTTTTTTTTTAACTTTACTTTTTTTATTTGAAATTTTTTCTAGTCCTTCGCTATCAATATCATCATCCACAAATCTTTCATCCTCGCTCAAATTAATGGGGAAATTGTCGTTTTCTCGGTCCGAATAGCTCTTGCTGCTGGAGGCTCCCATTATAAACAATGTGAGGACGTGAGGAGCCCTCACCCTTGTGACGTCATGGTCTGCGACTTCCGGTAAAGGCAAGACTTTTTTATTTGCGACCAAAAGTTGCAAACTTTATCGTCGATGTTCTCTACTAAATCCTTTCAGCAAAAATATGACAATATTGCGAAATGATCAAGTATGACACTTAGAATGGACCTGCTATCCCCGTTTGAATAAGAAAATATCATTTCAGTAGGCCTTTAAAATAAAAACAACATTGTAAACATAGCCAGTTTAAATTATGAAATTATGTTAGCTGTCAAATCATTCATAAATGTTGTGAATGGTAGTAAAGCTTTTTTTTTTCCAAATTTAACATCGTAGTTTGCAGTCAAAACTTTTAGCTGTAGCTAAAATACCAAGAGATAATTATAATATTATGCTCTGTCTTGATAAATCACACAAGTTAAATGTCTCTGTCATAGTTAATGTATGATTACATCTAATTGATTCGTTACATTTCTGAATCCTGTGTATGTATATGTTTCTCTGCAGGCCAGTATTTTATGACCCCTCACATCACAAGTACAACTCTGACCGCAGCCAGTTGACCATAAGATCAGTCGTCAGGGATGACTATGGGGAGTACGTCTGCACCGCCACCAACAAGATCGCTGAAAGCAGTGCTACCATCATGCTTCACGTCTTTGGTTTGTTTTAATCTTCTCCAATGTTTGTCGTTTGTCTTTGTGAATGTAACACAGCTGCGGGGAAACACTGTCATTAATGTACGGACAGTACAGTGCCGTGGTGATGTTGGACTTCTCTCATTTCAGAATCCCCAGAGGTGTCTTTGTCTGTCGAACAGCAGAACGTCAAGATGGGCGAGCGTGTGTCTGTGGCCTGTAACGTCTCCGGCCATCCTCAGCCTGAACTACACTGGATCAACAAGCACGGTGGACAAACACTGGTATGTGTGCACTGTGCCAGACACACAACATTAGTCTTGATTATTCCATGTGAGGTCAAAAATTCGTATTAAATGTTTGCGTTTGGCCTATTAGGACTCTTCTTCTGGTCGTATCCGTGTTGAGGAAGGTGTGTTGGTGATTGATGAAATAGTGCCCTCTGATGGTGGTCTGTATTCCTGCATGGCTGTCAGCATCGCTGGCAATGCTTCAAGGGATGTTGCAATTCACAGTAAGACATCATCGACTTATCTTTGTATTGTAATGAACAGTGTGCGCTTACTTTATTTTAGCATTTTATTAGTAGTAGTGATAGAAGTAATGATAAATGGGTTGTACTTGTATATCGCTTTTCTACCTTCAAGGTACTCAAAGCGCTTTGACACTACTTCCACATTTACCCATTCACACACACATTCACACACTGATGGAGGGAGCTGCCATGCAAGGCGCTAACCAGCACCCAACAGGAGCAAGGGTGAAGTGTCTTGCTCAGGACACAACAGACGTGACGAGGTTGGTACTAGGTGGGGATTGAACCAGGGCCCCTCGGGTTGCGCACGGCCACTCTCCCACTGCGCCACGCCGTCCAAGTAGTAATAGTAGTAATAGTTTAGTAGTAGTTTATTTTTGACTTGTTATAAAAAGAGCAAAATTAAATAATATCAAAAAGAAAATAATCTCAGTAACATTACAGTAAAGTACAGAAATAGAAACAAATACTTCACAATTAAAAATCATGAAAAATGAAAACAATATAGAATTGTTGGGTTTTTCATATCCACAAAAGTGTGGGAAGAAGTAAAACGAGTCCCATCCCATATTTATAAATTAAATACCTAGTTTTCTTATTCATCCATCCATCCATTTTCTACCCCTTGTCTCTTTTGGGTCACAGGGGGTGCTGGAGCCTATCTCAGCTGCATTCAGCATTCTACTAGTTTGCACCCAACTTTTTTTTAACTTTTCGCGAGGATTATAATTCTTTCTCCAAATGGGAAGATATTAACATCCCATCAGTCGTCATCCCAGTGAAACACACACATTGCCTGGAGTAGTAGTCAGTGTTGTTGTTGAAGGAAAAAGTTAACATTATGATGCGTTTGTGAAATTAATGCGCAGCCCTCCATCCATCCATTTATTACTGCTTTGTCCCGCTCGGTGTCGCGGGGGTGCTGGGGCCTATCTCGGCTGCACTTGGGCGGAAGGTGGAGTTTACCCTGGACAAGTCGCCACCTCATCGCAGGGCCAACACAGATAGACAGACAACATTTACAAACTAGGACCAATTTAGTGTTGCCAATCAACCTATCCCCAGGTGCATGTCTTTGGAGGTGGGAGGAAGCCGGAGTACCCGGAGGGAACCCACGCAATCACGAGGAGGACATGCAAACTCCACACAGAATGATCCTGAGCCCGGGGATCGAACCCAGTACCTTCGTAATGTGAGGCACAAGCACTAACCTCTGTCAACCGTGCTGCCCCAGTTTTCATGTCATTATTGTATAAAAATATTAATTTGGTGGTCTTGTACCTACATATTATCAATATTTTTTTACTCACATACGAAGAAAAAAATGTTCTAAATAATTTATTTTTGCGTAGGCACAAAAATACATACGTTCAATATAGACATATATAGGCAGATACAGACAAATACGAAGTGACAGCAACACCAACCAATAATTAACTACGGTAACTACCCTAAAAATTGTGTCTTTGTAGTTTTCTTTTTATTTTGAACATGAACAATAATTAACCTGCGATGAGGTGGCGACTTTTCCAGGGTGTACGCCGCCTTCCGCCCGATTGTAGCTGAGATAGGCACCAGTCCAAAGGCCCCCCCCCAACAGGGAATAAGCGGTAGAAGATGGATGGATAGAACAATAATAAACATAAAAACATAGGGAGCTAAATGTGTTTGCCACATGTATGTTCAAAAAGTCGTTGAAACTTATCAAATACACTCAACAATATCAATACAGTAATCCCCCGTTTTCGCTGTTGGCTGGTTACGGACATGACAGCAATAAATTAATTGCACAAAAACTTGTTTACTATCTTATAAATACATTTTTAAATATTATGAGAGCCCTCTAGACATGGAATAACTTTTAGTCACATTTTAATCCAATATAGCACTGGTTAGTAAACCAAGTACCACCATAATGACCAGCATTAAAATACAGTAGCGTAGTAAGCCCAAGTATTCATTAAAAAGATGGCAGCAGTTCCGTTTAAGAAGTATATTTAATATTTTTAGCCACTGTAACATTAAAGTTAAAGTACCACTGATAGTCTCACACACACCTCAGGTGTGGTGAAATGAACCTCTGCATTTGGCCCATCACCTTGTTCCACCCCCTGGGAGGTGAGGGGAGCAGTGAGCAGCAGCGGTGACTGGGCTAGGGAATCATTTTGGTGTTTTAACCCCCAATTCCAACTCTTGATGCTGAGTGCCAAGCAGGGAGGAAATGGGTCCCATTTTTATATTCTTTGGTATGACTCAGCTGGGGTTTGAACTCAAGACCAACCTAACTTTGGGCAGACACTCTAACCACAAGGCCACTGAGCTGGTTACTCACATTTTGAACAGTAACGGTTTGAAGATAGGAACATAAAACACTCTACTTTAATCAACTGGATTTTTTTTTGCCGTACCATTAGATAGAGCCCCCGTACCGCTGTTGGTACACGTACCATGATTTGAGAAGTCCTGCTATATTTGTATTCTTAACAGCATGCTCTGATTAGTTTGGTCTCATCTAATGGCCAATACTACTGTAGTATTAATATATTTAGTTCATTTAGCCATGTGTATGCTTAAGAATTCTTAATTTAGGAAACATTTTGTAGAATATGTTTAAAAAAAAAGAAAAGAACAACAATTCAACGATGTGAGGAAGCCATTGTATTTGAAGCCAGATGTTGCGAATAATGACTCTAATTCATTAATTTGCCTGCTTCCAAGTAACAATAACTATAATAATTATAATGAAACAGATAATTGTATTAAAACATAATTCCAACATAATAATATAAAGCCAAGAATAATGATATAATAAAACATATTAATCATGACAAGACTAAATATAGAAAGAAAAAAAGGCAAAACTATGCCCCCTTGTGGTAAACTATATAACTTCCCATCCTCACATCATTTAGGAATCATGTTTTTATAGTGTACGTGTTGTTAAACTACTCTATGTTCACACATTGTTTCAATTGATCACACAGTCTTTTATTGATTGATCGATTAAGACTTTTACTAGTAGATTGCACAGCACAGTACATGTTCCATACAATTGACCACTAAATTGTAACACCCAAATATTATTTTTCAACTTGTTTAAGTTGGGGTCCACGTTAATCAATTCATGGTACAAATATATACTATCAGCATAATACAGTCATCACACAAGTTAACCATCATAGTTTATACATTGAATTATTTACATTATTTACAATCCGGGGGGTGGGATGAGGAGTTTTGGTTGATATCAGTACTTCCGTCATCAACAATTGCATCAACAGAGAAATGTGGACATTGAAACAGTGTAGGTCTTACTTAGTAGGATATGTACAGCCAGCAGAGAACATAGTGAGTTCAGATAGCATAAGAACAAGTGTACACATTAAAAATACATTGGATTATTTACATTAGGTTATTTACAATCCGAGGAGATGGGATGTGAATGGAGGAGGGTATTAGTAAAGGGTTGAAGTTGCCTGGAGGTGTTGTTTTAGAGCGGTTTTGGAGGAATATAGAGATGCACTTATTTTTACACCTGTTGGGAGTGCATTCCACATTGATGTGTTATAAAAAGAGAATGAGTTAAGACCTTTGTTAGATAGGAATCTAGGTTTAACGTGGTTTGTGGAGCTCCCCCTGGTGTTGTGGTTATGGCGGTCATTAAGGAAGTAGTTTGACATGTACTTCGGTATCGAGGTGTAGCGGATTTTATAGACTAGGCTCAGTGAAAAATTTTTTACTCTGTCCTCCACCCTGAGCCCGCCTACTTTGAAAAAGTGGGTTGGAGTGAGATGTGATCTGGGGTGGAGGTCTAAAAGTAACCGGACTAGCTTGTTCTGGGATGTTTGGAGTCTAGATTTGAGGGTTTTGGAGGTGCTGGGGTACCAGGATGTGCAAGCGTAATCGAAAAAGGGTTGAATGAGAGTCCCCGCTAGAATCTTCAAGGTGCTTTTGTTGACCTGAGAGGAGATTCTGTAGAGGAATCTCGTTTTTTGGTTGACCTTTTTGATCACCTTGGTTGCCATTTTATCACAGGAAAGATTAGTCTCTAGAATGAAACCTAGGTAGGTGATCTCATCTTTTCTGGAGATAACAATGTAACCCACTTTTATGGTGAAGTCACTGACTTTCTTAAGGTTGATATGGGACCTAAATAGGATGGTTTCCGTTTTACCTAAGTGTATGGATAGCTTGTTGTCAGCGAGCCAGCTGCAAATATTAAGGAGTTCAGCACTGAGGATTTGTTCCACCTGTGACTTGTCCTTGCCGGATACCAGCAGGGCCGAGTCATCCACAAACAGGAACAATTCACAGTCGCATGCTGATGGCATGTCATTTAGGTATATTAGGAACAGTAAAGGTCCTAGTATACTGCCTTGGGGGACTCCAGAGCTTACTGAGAGTGGAGGGGACATGGTGCCGGACATGGTGCCAGACCATGCCGCAGTATTTGCCCACGTCCACCTCATGTTTGTCCATTCCACTCCATTCCAGAGTTTAACTCCGTAAACTGATACACAAAAGTTTTTTCTTGTCTACATTCTTAAAAAATTAAAAAAAATCTAACTGTTATACTCCATCATAAATATTTGCTGGCAGTTCGTTGGCTTTATACATGCTCTGTGCATCACTTAAACAAGATCCAGTTGTTTGGAGCTGTCACAGAAGTATCAACCTTACAATGTGTTTATTATTACAGTATCACTTCAAATATAATTACATTTAATATTTTTTTGTTTCATATAGAATCAAAAATGTCCTGTCATTATGTGAAATTGTTATATTTTCTTTATATTCCAGCGAGTGAATCTGTTTTTTGGGGGGGGGGGGGAATTGAGCGGGTTATTTTGATGCGTTCAAGAGTCTTATGGCCTGAGGGAAGAAGCTGTTACAGAACTACGGAGGCTGCAGAACCTCTTTGTAGAGTCCAGCAGTGAAAACAGTCCTTGGTGGTGGGAGGAGTCTCTACAGATTTTCTGAGCCTTGGTCAGACAGCGGCTTTTTGCGATATCCCTGATAGGAGGAAGAGCAGGGATGATTTTTTTGTGCCGTCCTCACCACTCTCTGCCGAGACTTCCAGTCTGAGGCACTGCAAGCTCCAGTCCAGACAGAGATGCAGTTGGTCAGTTGGCTCTGTCATGCCCGGCTCTGCCGGTTAGTGTTTGGGGCACTTTGGTCCTCCGACCCGCAGGTGGAGCTGGTCTGTGAAGACGTGCAACATCTCAGAGGGCTGCTGATTGGGCGGCCTATAAAAGGCCTCCCATCAGCATGCTCTCTCTCTCATGCTCTCTCTCTCTCTCTCTCTCTCTCGCTCTCGTCCCACAGGCACATTCGTTTGGTGACCGTATGGTCACGGCAACGACGGCCGGGATTAGCACCACACTTGCACCCTTTTGGACAACACTCATTTACTGATACATTCCTTGGTTAATTCACATTACTGATCACTGATACATGTTGTAAAATAAAAGATCTGTTGGCTAAAATGTACAAATCGGTGTGGTCTCCCTTAATGTTACAGCCACTAACAAGCCAGTGGTTGTGACAGCTCTCTATAGTGCCTCTGTAGAATGTGGTGATAATGGGGGGAGCTCTTGTCATCCCACGCAATAAGTGCATGCACTGCTGAGCTCTTTTTTTACAAGTGTGTAGGGACCAAGTCATACTGCCAGTTATCTGAACCCCCAGGAACTTGGTGCTGCTTACCATCTTCACTGCAGTGCCGTTCTAAACCTTGTTAGGCTGACCTGCTAGCTACTATACCACCGTGCAGCCCAAATGCAGCCACAATAAATTAAATTAATACATATCTGTTAGTGTCAATCAACAATGACAACTAATTTTTCCTTTGGTGTACATAACTATTTGAAAACGATACTTACCATTTCAATGCATATTTAGGTTTTTCATTTTCATCCTCTTGACCCACAGCGCAGCCTGGACCACCTCTTTACCTATCAGTGTCACCTGGACCTGCATCAGTATTCTTGTCCCTTACAACTCTGCCTGTCAGTGGGGGGACACCAATCACAAACTTCGTTCTGCAGTGGAGGAAAAATGCAGCCGAGCAATGGAAGGAGATCACAGTCCCAAATGCTGGTGATTTACAGTAGTGATTAATCACTGCTCCTAAAAACATGATTTGTGCTCTCTGGATCATTATGTTTAAAGGATGTATTCATGTTTCTACATCTAGACACTATGGCTGTGACTTCCCTCGAGCCTTACACGTTATATACTGTGCGTTTGGCGGCTTTGAATGCAGCAGGACTGGGACAATTCTCAGAAGCGCACACTGCTCACACCCAAGGAATACGTGAGTGTAACACACGAGTAGCACACGACGGCGCAACAAAACACAAGTCTGAGTGAAAAATCTACTCTGTTTGTTTATATTTTCGATGTAAATTGTGACACGTGTAATCTGTTCTCACTATTTCTTCTCTTTTTCCATATCTTATGTAATGTCTCCAAAATCATCATTACCATACCATCTTGTCTGATGCCATCATCTCTCTGCAGAAGGTAAGACAGTCTCAGAATTGTTTCTATGTTCATCAAGATCCCCAATAGCTGCTGCAAAAGTAGCTAACAATTCATTTGTATGACACTTGTGCTGAATGGACAATTCAGGGCGACACAAACATCTTTATCTTAAGCAACTTGCAGTTTGCTTAAGGAGGAACTGCAGTTTGTTTTGTCTTTTTCTTATGGTTCACAATTATTATGAAAGACATCACAACATATTTTTTAAGAATGGATTCTAAATGTTAAATAAATTTGATCAGAAATCCGCTGACAATGGAAGCTGTGGTAGCCGTTCAATTCTGCCAATAGAGCCCCTAAAAAACACCCAAATACCTCCATTAGGGTTTTATATACATGATGTATATGTAATGTAGTATTGAGAACATTTATAATAACATTTAATATTTACTTATTTTGATCATTTTAAGCAGACGCAGTGCATTAATTTAAAAATGCATAACAACGTTAGCTTTATATTTCTTCTTTATCACTGATTGCTGCTCACTGCAGACTTTGTTTGAGCCAACAGACATAATAAAACATCACTTACTGTATAAGGTCTGCGGCCATTAGGATGCATACTGCTAGGATGTTCATATTTTCCCATTTAGATTAAAAATGTCTCATAATCCTCGCAAAGAAATTGGATCGGGGTTTCGAGTGCTTTTTGTGTTGTTCTTGCCAGGTCCAGAATGCTAAATGGCTATCAAATTGTACCAACTTGTCAGATTATATATTCAGCCATCTACTTTTCAAGTGAGATGCATAATTAATGATCTACAAATAACTGACAGGGAGCAGGGAAGCAAGAAAACAGCAGATCACTCTGATGTTGTAAACATCGGCACAAAGGAAGTTATCACGGCGCCATTACAAATAGTTAGTTCGCGTTAGTGCGTATAATTATAGTATCACTAATAGTTGGTTAATATTCAAGTCAAGAAATGTAAATTTAGTATTGTTGGTGCTTTTTGAATGGTTATTTATCGGATTTTATGGGCAGAATAGTGGAGCTCCCATTAGCTCCGCTGTAAGTAGACTTTTATTTACTCTTTTTATCTAATATTTAGAATGCATAAAAAAATCCATCCGTTGTCATGACTAATAATGATTGTGAACGATAGGCATGTTAAAAAAAAAAAAAAAAGTGCATTTCACCTGTAGGTCAATTTCAGTTGTATCGGACCAAATATGAGTGTCCGCCCTGGATCGGTAGGTTGTGAGTTGAAAACCCAACGGAGTCTTTCCAAAGACTGTAAAAATGGGACCCATTACCTCTCTGCTTGGCACTCAGCATCAAGGGTTGGAATTGGGTGTTTAATCACCAAAAATGTTTCCCGGGCGCAGCCACCGCTGCTGCCCACTGCTCCCCTTACCTCACAGGGGGTGATCAAGGGTGATGGGTCAAATGCAGATAATAATTTTGTCACACCTAGTGTGTGTGACAATCATTGGTACTTTAACTTTAAATAGCAGAACAATAAACTTCTTCTTCTTCTCTTCTCTTTGCTTTTATATAGTGCTTTTTCTCTAGTGACTCAAAGCGCTTTACATAGTGAAACCCAATATCTAAGTTACAATTAAACCAGTGTGGGTGGCACTGGGAGCAGGTGGGTAAAGTGTCTTGCCCAAGGACACAACGGCAGTGACTAGGATGGCGGAAGCGGGAATCGAACCTGGAACCCTCAGGTTGCTGGCACGGCCACTCTACCAACCGAGCCATACCGCTATAATGTGACAAAACTGATGACTTAACTAAAGTTTTCATGACACTTTTAGGTACACATTTTTTACAGGGATTTATTACTTCCATACTTCTATTTTCGGTAGAAAATGATTAACTTCCAATTTTCATATATTGTCAACATTGAGATCAAATAACTTTATCCCCGTAACCAATTCAACCTCCCTTAGTGGTTGTTCATTTAAAATTAGGGCTGGGCAACAATTAAACATTTTAATCGAAGTTAATCGCACTATTTATCCGATTAATCGCGATTAACTGCATTGTATACGCAAAGCCCAATAATGAATTCAAAAGTAGTGCCTAATGCACCTTAATTGGAATATTCTCCCACATGAACAAAAGCGCCAAAACATTTGTTGTGCAAACACAATTTAAATCAGTCCTTGTTAAACAGTAGCAGTTAAATAGCATATTTTATGAAAATCAACTCAAAAAATGTAAATACAAACATTTAAGCTTATTGCCACTGCCAGGGTATTTAAGTTATCCTGTTTGTTATGGAAAATAGGATAGGTTAATTGGCAACACTAAATTGGCCCTAGTGTGTGAATGTGAGTGTGAATGTTGTCTGTCTATCTGTGTTGGCCCTGTGATGAGGTGGCGACTTGTCCAGGGTGTACCCTGCCTTCCGCCCGATTGCAGCTGAGATAGGAGCCAGCGCCCCCCGCGACCCCGAAAGGGAATAAGCGGTAGAAAATGGATGGATGGATGGAAATATAATCTACATACAAATCTCTGAACCAAAATCATAACATCTGAACAGGCAATTTCTGAGGTAACAACAGAAACATTTTTTTTATCAGGGATCTTATGTTTAAAAAACCTATATTATAGGTAGTAGGCTGTTTTAGGGAATTTTTGATCAAATTATCCGTTGTAGCAATATTAATAATGTTGTGTTTATTCTGCGCAGTGCACTTAAAATAATTATGACCATATCTAGGAATTGATATGATGGGAATTTTCCGATTGTTTGCTTGGTGCTTTCATAAACTGAACGCATATACATGGTACTATTTGTGATGTTATGAGCCAGGGAAAAAAAGAACTACCCTACCCAGCATGCAACAGGAGTGACGAGCATGCGCGGTAGCCCGGTATAGGTTGTGTCGCCATGACGGCATCTTGTATGTTGTGATATGCACGCTCTGAAAGCAAACGTTAAAATCTCAGCCAACACGCCTCGTCTGCATTATTCATAAATAGACAGACAACACATATACTCTGCTGCTTCACAAGCCGCTGGATGTAGCCGGCAAAGTATTCCCATGCTAGCTAGCCGGTCTAGCAAGCCCACGTCATTCAGTCCAAAACGGCCCGATTTATCCACATTCAGAATTGTCTGGCGGTCGTAAGTGATCCTGGAGTGACCACGCTGTAAGCCAGCCATGAAATTTGCAGAATTGTCCGGTATTTTTGTCAAATGTTCCATCTTTACCAAGAGCCCCTCCTCGCCGAAGTACATCCGGGAGATGCCATCTTGTTAAGAAAAGGCGTTAACAAAATAAAAGTATGTAAACAACATACGCAAATGTGCGATAAAATAATTGTCGGCGTTAATAGATTGATGAGTTAACGCGTAATTACGCATTAATTTGCCCACCCCTATTTAAAATATATTCAGATTTAGTCCTCTCTGCATTAATAATCATTCTATTATTTTATCTAATCCATCAGAGTCTATAGGGATTGAAAATGGATAGTAGTTACAGTAAAATGGCTGTCATCATTTGTTGCAATAGACATGACAGCTGGGCTTTGATAGTTAAGTCCATACAATGCCCCAAAAGCTTAATTTTCTGCATGGTCTTTTTGCTCTTTCCTTTAGGTGAACCAGACAGCCCAGTAATATTGTCCGATAAGATGAATGTAGGGGACAACTCATTCTCTGTCCCCCTTAAAACTTCAAATGATGGCGCGACTCCTCTCCTGCACTACATTCTGCGATATCGACAGGTCAAAACCATTTTTGTGCTTTCTTGGATTCGAGTGTCGTTCATTCCATATTTGAAACAAATGGCAGTTCAATGAAAATAGTACCACATTAACATGAAAAGGTCATTTAAATACTTTTACTTCTGATATCATGAATTTCTAAGGATCACATATTGCAAGGTAAAGTTACAAGTTACATACACCCCGAAAATAAATGTTTAGGACCTTTACTCGTATACATGGATTTTCTTACCTCTTCCATTAACGGTTGCCCATAAGTCAACATTGTCTGACCTGTGAACACACTAGTAAGTTTTGCGCTGTGAACCAATTGTTTTGTCACTACTTTCCATCTGCTAATCTGTCTACAATAAACTTGTCTTTAAAGTTGTTTGGCACTGTGTCCCAATATCCTAGTCTGTCGACAATGGAGTCCCACATTCTGTTTTTTGACTCATTTTATGTTCCATGCTTCAGGTCTCAGTGATTTTTTTTTTTTTTTATTAGGGTAAAGATGGGGCTGAGTGGACTGAGAAGCAACTGTCATCCAACACTGATTCTGTCACTCTCAAAGACCTGACTTCCGGCTCTGACTATCAACTAGAAGTCATAGCAGTAAATACTAATGGTTCTTCTCTCCCTGCAACATTTAACTTCACCATTGCAGAACAAGCTGGTATGAATTATTTACACACAGTGCAATATTTTAGTGTGCAATACGTGCATAACATTCTAACATATTCAAACACTCACAGTGCACAACCGCATGACCAAAGGCAGCGTGGTTGGCATTGTCATGGTGATCTTCCTGGTGGTTTTCTTGGTGGTGGATGCCACCTGCTGCTACAGAAACCGTTGCGGTCTGCTAATGTACATTGCTGTAAAACTTTTTGGACAGAAAGTTCCAGGCCTCAAAGTGCTTGAAGAAGGGGAGGGTACCACAAATGGGTAAGAAAGTCGACATCTTTGCAGCGATTGTGAATTGGAATTAAAGCAGCTTGTAATGTTTTCTGTTTTCTTTTTTTAAATATAGGGATATGAAGTTGAATGGGATGTCTACCCCCAGAAGCGGCAGACACTATTCAGGAGTTGGAATAAACTCTTCTAAGGAAGGCGGACCACTTACAGAGGTCACCTGTGACAAAGCGTCCCTCACTAAACATGAGTATGTACACAACTCCATCCCATCCATCCGTTTTTTACCGCTTATCCCTTTCGGTGTTGTGGGGGGTTCTTGAGCCTATCCCAGCTGCATTTGGCCGGAAGGCAGGGTACACCCTGGACAAGTCGCCATCTCATTGCAGTGTACACAATACATTAACAGCAGTGGCGGGCCATGCGTTTCCCACCTAGGCCTTCAGTGATGTCAGACTTGAATGATTACCTCTCAAAATACCATAATTTATGTCCCCACTTGACCATTGCTGGAGAAATATTAGACAGAAACAACAGTAGGTTATTTTCTGGCGCATTTAAAAATCAATAAACCCGCATCAGCAATTAAAACATCTTATGTGGTGGTCATTTCCCCATTTCATCGCCGACCTCGTTCACAAGATGTAGTTAGTCTTAAGTATCCTTTTGGAAAATAGGCTTGCAAATACATATCTGCCACCCAGTCAACATGTTGCGCTCCTTCTTTGTGAGTACCGGCGAGTTTTCTGTGGCTTTTTAAGGCTCGTATGACTCCTGTGCCACTTCCTGTTTTCGCAACTTGTGATTGGATATTCACTTGGGACTCCCAAGTGAGTATCTAATCACAGCGTAAGGTCAGCCAGTAGGCCTTACTGACAAAAACTTGTGATCTGATTGGCTATCGTAATTGTCTATTAACTCTATGTGTCTGTTCAATTACAGTGCACAGACACCCGCATTGTTAATTCTGAAAGCCCCGGGCAGATTTGGTACAGCATGGCAACATAAGCTGGCTGAATTCTGATTGGATACAAACTGTAACCTAAAACCAACAACACTGGAAAGAGCATATAACATGTAAGGAATATGAATACTTTTAGATTTTTAGGGTAAGTAAATGAAAAATTACTTTTATCTTTCATTCTGATCATGATTTCTGTTTGTGTTAGGCCAGCAGAGAAGGCCGTGCTGGCCTTGACGGCCCACCACTGATTAACAGTAATTGTACCTCGTGTTCAGTACATAAAGAATATTTTTGTCATCCAAATAACTATTGTGTGAATGTTTAAAAAATATTTATGTGTTCACACAAATTGTGTAACATTCCTGTGATGTAGCTATGTAAGGGTTGCGCGATATAGACAATATATATAAAGCAGGGGTCTCAAACGCAATTTATCTGGGGGTGGCTGGAGGCAGAGCGTGAGTGAGGTTTGGCCACATTAGATATTCCACAAGAAAAGCTTTGTGGAAAAAATTCCAATCGTCTCCAAAAAAATGTTAACAAAAAATAAGATGAAAAATAAATAAACAAATTACGAATTATTAAGAAAATACATGTTTGGTGATGTGGAATATATTTTAATTCCACTTGGTGACACTGTCGTGTTTAGCCAGTAAATGTAATTTTTGCATAGTGCGTCATTTTCCTGTTCAGCTGCACGGTGGCGTATAGTAACCCACTAGCAGTCTCCTTTGTTATTGCACTCGATGTTTATGTATTACATGATGACATGAACCCCAAGGCATTTGTAGATGATACAGAGTACCGGGATAGCGAGTGCAAACAGGCGACTGCTCCCAGAGTGTTATCCATCGTGCTGTTACTGGAAAATTAAAGCAGAGGCGAAACTGTGCTGTTCTCGTTGTAAAACAGGAGTGCCAATTGCATCGATCGCAAGCTATCGGTAGATCGCAGAGGGTGTGTTAAAAAATTAGACCTAAAAAAATTGTGATCATCTATCTTCACCAAAAAAAAATAAAAAATAAAAATAAAAAATAAATATATATATATATATATATATATATATATATATAAATATATATATATATATATAAATATAAATATATATATATCCATATATATTTATATATATATATATATATATATATATATATATATATATAAATATATATATATATATATATATATACATATATATATATATATTTATATATATATATATATATATATATATATATATATATAAATATATATATATATATATATATATACATATATATATATATATATATATATATATGTACAGAGGTGGGTAGTAATGCGCTACATTTACTCCGTTACATCTACTTGAGTAACTTTTGGGATAAATTGTACTTCTAAGAGTAGTTTTTATGCAACATACTTTTACTTTTACTTGAGTATATTTATTTTTACTCAGTTCCATTTATCTGCAATCAGGTCGCTACTCGCTATATATTTTTTTAACGATCTGTTAATGCACGCTTTGTTTGTTTTGATTTTGTCAGACACGCATTCAAAGTAGGAACTACGCATGCTTGCGTTTCACCAATCACATGCAGTCACTGGTGACGTAGGACCAATGAAACAGAGCCAGGTGTTCACGTGACCGTCACATGTAGAACCCGACATGTTGAAAAACTTATTGGGGTGTTACCATTTAGTGGTCAACTGTACGGAATATGTACTGAACTGTGCAATCTACTAATAAAAGTTTCAATCAATCAACCAATCAATCAAAAGTGTAAAGGAAAAAAGACACTTTTTATTTCAACCGTACTTCCCGTCAGAAGCCTAAAGACTGATCGCACAGTTCCTGTCTTCACAATAAAAGTGCCGCTCCATCGCGCCTGCGCTAACAAAATAAGAGTCTCCGAAAGCCAGCGCAAACAAACTAGCAAGCTACGGAGTTTGCCGCCAATGTATTTCTTGTAAAGTGTATAAAAACGAATATGGAAGCTGGACAAATAAGATGCCATAAACCAACGACTGTCATGTGGTATTAGACAGGAAGGAGGAACTTATTTTGTCCTCCATTTGAAAACCGGGACGTAATCAGCCCTAAACTGTCTGATTCCAATCAATGCAAGTCATCAGAATCAGGTAATACACCAACTTATATTCTTGTCTTCATTAAAGATAGGAATCTATATGTTAAACATGCATGTATATTCATTAAAACACCTTTAACATGTGAACAAAAACGGCAAAATAAATAAATATAAATTATATACTGTATATATAAATGTATATGTATATATATATGTGTGTGTATATATATATATATATATATATATATATATATATATATATATATATATATATATATATATATATATAAAATATGTGTGTATGTATATGTATATATGAGGTAGATCACCTCGACTTGGTCATTTATTAAGTAATTGATTAACGTTGAAAAACTTATTGGGGTGTTACCATTTAGTGGTCGATTGTACGGAATATGTACTGTACTGCAATCTACTAATACAAGTTTCAATCAATCAATCAATCAATCAATGCCTACTGAGCCTATGGTGCTGTTAAGTTATTGTGGCTCAATTTGCCTTAATTTTTTTTTATTTTAATGTATTATTATTTAATATATAATATTGTTTTAGTTGCTTAAGAGATATTCCTGGCTCTGAATTTGCTCATAGCTATTTTTATGTTTTTGTGCATTATTTGTTGTCGTAATCATTAAACAAACAGGTTACTCATCAGTTACTCAGTACTTGAGTAGTTTTTTCACAACATACTTTTTACTTTTACTTAAGTAAATATTTGGGTGACTACTCCTTACTTTTACTTGAGTAATAAATCTCTAAAGTAACAGTACTCTTACTTGAGTACAATTTCTGGCTACTCTACCCACCTCTATATATGTATGTATGTATGTATATATATATATATATATATACATATATATATATATATATATATATATATATATATATATATATATATATATATATATATATATATATATATATATATATATATGTATGTATTTACAAATCCCGTCTCCATATGAGTTGGGAAATTGTGTTGGATGGATGGACAGCCATCAGACTGTATAATGCATATGTAGAGCTTCGTTGTTCAACAGTCCGGGGTCTCCGCTGTCGTATTTTACGCTTCATAATGCGCCACACATTTTCGATGGGAGACAGGTCTGGACTGCAGGCGGGCCAGGAAAGTACCCGCACTCTTTTTTTTACGAAGCCACGCTGTTGCAACACGTGCTGAATGTTGCTTGGCATTGTCTTGCTGAAATAAGCAGGGGCGTCCATGAAAAAGACGGCGCTTAGATGGCAGCATATGTTCTTCCAAAACCTGTATGTACCTTTCAGCATTAATGGTGCCTTCACAGATGTGTAAGTTTCCCATGCCTTGGCCAGTAATGCACCCCCATACCTTTACAGATGCTGGCTTTTGAGCTTTGTGTCGATAACAGTCTGGATGGTTTGCTTCCCCTTTGGTCCGGATGACACGATGTCGAATATTTCCAAAAACAATTTGAAATGTGGACTCGTCAGAGCACAGAACACTTTTCCACATTGAATCAGTCCATCTTAGATGATCTCGGGCCCAGAGAAGCCGGCGGCATTTCTGGATGTTGTTGATAAATGGCATTCGCTTTGTATAGTAGAGCTTTAACTTGTACTTACAGATGTAGCGACCAACTGTATTTAGTGACAGTGGTTTTCTGAAGTGTTCCTGAGCCCATGTGTTGATATCCCTTTTTTGATAAAGTGCCGTCTGAAGGATCAAAGGCCATGGTCATTCAATGTTGGTTTCCAGCCATGCCTCTTATGTGGAGTGATTTCTCCATATTCTCTGAACCTTTTGATGATATTATGGACCGTAGATGTTGAAATCCTTAAATTTCTTGCAATTGCACTTTCAGAAACATTGTTTTTAAACTGTTTGACTATTTGCTCAAGCAGTTGTGGACAAAGGGGTCTACCTCGCCCCATCCTTTCTTGTGAAAGACTTAGCATTTTTTGGGAAGCTGTTTTTATACCCAATCATGGCCCCCATCTGTTCCCAATTAGCCTGCACACCTGTGGGATGTTCCAAATAAGTGTTTGATGAGCATTCCTCAACTTTATCAGTATTTATTGCCACCTTTTCCAACTTCTTTGTCACGTGTTGCTGGCATCGAATTGTAAAGTTAATGATTATTTGCAAAAAAAAAAATGTGTATCAGTTTGAACATCAAATATGTTGTCTTTGTAGCATATTCAACTGAATATGGGTTGAAAATTATTTGCAAATCATTGTATTCCATTTATATTTACATCTAACACAATTTCCCAAACGGGGTTTGTACAATGAAAAGTAACCAGCTTTTAACAACGCATTAGATAACAGTTTTGACAAAATCATACAACCGGAAATGCAGTAATGTGTTACCACATACGTCAAATAATATATTGTCATATACATTGTTACCGCAAGAGGCTGCAATATATTTAATGCAATTAAGATTTTAGGCTATACTGCCCATCCGTAATCCATATATCAGACAATTATAATCCTTATCTGTTTAATTTTATTAATTCACATGTCCTTTCTGAGTAAAATGGAATTCTAAATCATTTAAATGTAAATGTAATGTGTGTTTTAATGCAGTAAATATTATTGCTGAGGTAATTAACCCTCAGATGTCAAATATGTCTGAGACCTGATAAATAAATTGGCTAGATTTTCAAAATACATTCCAGTAAAAATATACTTAGATTGTATTATGTCCAAATGCTCCAAGTCAAACCTAGTATACTGTTTGATTTTGCGCATGATAAATCGCACTAACATTGAAATTGAAAAATAGAAGGTTTTTTCTTTTAAATTTAGAACAGAGGTGTCCAAATTGCAGCCTGGCAGCCAAATAATTAGATCTTATACATAAAATTAAGCATGAAACACAATGAATGAGTATTAGAAAAGCTGAAATATAATATTTGAACAAGATATTAAACTAACGAAAATCATTATTTTGATGTATTTAATAGCATGTTTTGATTATACAATGGAGTTTTGTTTTATCATGTTCAATAAAAGAAAACCAATGGGATGAAGAAAAGTGAATCATATCAAACTAGTCCCTCAACCTTAAAACAAATTTGTACGTGGCTTTGGGTGGAAAAGGTTTGGCCGATCCTGCTTTAGGTCATTGCTTTTCAATGGCAATATTGTATATAAATAATTATGTATTTGTTTTTTTCCCACAGGAAAACACAACCAGACAGAAACCTGCCCAAGACAGTCGCATCAGGTTAACAACTTGAAGAAAAATACATACAAATTATTTTCAAAGAGACAACAACTTCAATCCAAACAGTCAACAGTGTTACGAACAGTCAACAGTGGCTCTTTCGTACTTGGATGGACAGCGAAGCACCTGCATCTCCTCATAATGAAAATGTTGTATTTTGTACTAAGGCTGTCTCAGATGACAAATTATATAATAACAGTATCATATGTAATATGTATTAATGTTCATTGAATTTGTCCATTCACTGGGTGATGGTGAGATCGGTCATTCACAGGGTATTGATGTAATTTATTTTTTAAATTATAGTGTTCTGAAACCGGCACAAAAGTGCTTTGTAATGTTATAAACAGGCGAAAAAAGTTTGTTTATTTCTAACAATATGCATAGCAGCTATTTTTACCATAACTGCATGACTGTGTTCCTTTGATGTTTTCAATCTTATTAATTTGAGAGTTTATATGAGCTGCTATTTGCTGATTTTCTTGTTGTGACGAACACAAGCAAACACCCAAAATCAAACTATTCATTGCAAGTTCTTGTAACATACTGAGCACGCAATAACAACACATTCGAACTCAGATGAAGCATTTTACATAGTTATTCATGTTTGTAAGGCACATGAGTTAATGAAGTACTGTACATATTTCTACACACGTATGTTTGTTTGAATAATAAAATAACACAAAAATACACCTTGCCGTCTCTCTTTATGTTCTATACTCACCCATCCATTTTTTACCGCATGTCCCTCTCAGGGTTGTGGGGGGTGCTGGAGCCTATCCCAGCTGCATTTGAGTGGAAAGTGGTGTACACCCTGGGGAAGTCGACACAACATGGATAGAGATAAACACACAACATTCACACACTAGGGCCAATTTAGAGTTGCCAATCAACCTATCCCCAAGTGAATGTCTTTGGAGGTGGGAGGAAGCCACAGTACCTGGAGGAAACCCACGCAGTCACAGGGAGAACATGCAAACTCCACACAGAAAGACCCTGAGCCCGGGGATCAATCCCAGGACCCTCTAACTGTGAGGCATATGCACTGGTCCTTTTTGCACCGTGCTGTTCTATGGGTGTCCAAACTTTTTTCACTTAGGGCTGCAGGCTAAACAATCAAAGAATTGATGGCTATTTTGATATTTTTCACTTTCAAAACTAATACATTGATTTTTTGCAGATAGAAAAACATCATTCATGTCAGCGTTGTGCTTTTAGCATCAACATTTTGACATTTTAATTA
Organism: Nerophis ophidion; assembly: GCF_033978795.1. Classification (NCBI taxonomy): domain Eukaryota; kingdom Metazoa; phylum Chordata; class Actinopteri; order Syngnathiformes; family Syngnathidae; genus Nerophis; species Nerophis ophidion. Next base: position 55,729,017 of record NC_084621.1, on the reverse strand, counting down.
TATTACACTGGTTTTATCTTTCATTCTGCGGGCAACCAACGGTCCCGGGCCACACTTTGGACACCATTGTTCTAAACCAGGGGTGGGCATTACGTCGATCGCAATCGACTGGTCGATCTCGGAGGGTGTGTCAGTCGATCTCAAGCCAGGCATTAAAAAATATACATAAAAATGAGCAATCATCAATCATACCAAGACTTCACTTTCGTCAGTTGTTTGACAGGATCTTGTGAGATGACGCTGGCTGCTGCGAGCTCATATTTAAGAAAAAAATCACTAACAGGGCGGACGCCGAAAAACACATTTTATTTCTAGAGACTCCGTACCTACTGTCAAAACTCTAAAGACCGACTGCACAGTTCCTGTCTTCACCATAAAAGACCTGTTTCATCCTGCCTGTGCTAACAAAATAAGAGTCTCAGAAAGCTAGCGTGCACAAGCTAGCAAGCTACGGAGTTTGATGCCAATGTATTTCTCCCCCGCCCCCAGCGACCGCTTTCTCACTTGCTTGCCCACCCGCACACTCACTGACGTCACTCACCTGCTGCCAGACATTAAAGGGCCACACACATATGCTACTCTCATAACAAAGTGTTTAAAAACGAGTATGCAAGTTGGACAAATGAGATGCCAAATCCAACCACTTTCATGTGGTATTGAACAGAAAGGAGGACTTTTTTTTTCCTCCATTTGAAAATGCGGACGTTATCAGCACCACTGTCTAATTCCAATCAATGCAAGTCATCAGAATCAAATACACCAACTTATATTCTTGTCTTCATGAAAGAAAGGAATCTATGTGTGTTAAACATGCTTGTATTATCATTAAACACCATTAACTTGTTAACAAAAATTTATTTTTCATAAATAAATAAATATAAATTATAAATAAGAATGAGGTGGATCTCCTCGACTTGGTCAATTGAAAAGTAGCTCGCCTGCAGAAAAAGTGTGAGCGCCCCTGTTCTAAACCATTGGTTGTACTCTCTGATGTTGTAGCATTAGTATTTGATTTATTTTTTACTTTCATCTCTAGTGATCTGGTTTGAATTTGGAAATAAAAACACACACTGTATAAACACAACCTAAATTGTAAACCAATAATTAATTCAAATACAAATAAAGGTTTGTGCACATTAGATAATTATCAACTTAAAGTGTTCTCTTTTGGGACTATAATTGATATATATTTTTATGCGAATACAAAATAATATATAAACTCTATTCAATATTTTTTTTTTCTGGAATTTTATTTTTTTAAACATTCTGTCTCTCTCACTTACAAAAAGTATGCCATAAAAGCTGCGTTCTGCTTATGTCTGTAAGGGTTTCAACTTTTTTTCAACCAAAAATACTTTGCTCTGATTAATGCAGTGGTTATCAACCTTTTTTCATTGACGTACCCCCTGTGAACATTTTTTTAATTCAAGTACCCCCTAATCCGAGCAAAGCATTTTTTGTTGAAAAAAAGAGATAAAGAAGTAAAATGCAGCTCTATGTCATCAGTTTCTGATTTATTAAATTGTATAATAGTGCTAAGTATTGCTCATTTGTTGTGGTCTTTATTGAACTATTTGGACAAAAAGATATAAAAATAACTAAAAACTTGTTGAAAAATAAACAAGTGATTCGATTATAAATAAAGATTTCTATACATAGAAGTAATCATCAACTTAAAGTGCCCTCTTTGGGGATTGCAATAGAGATCCATCTGGATTTATGAACTTAATTATAAACATTTCTTCACAAAAAACGAAATCTTTAAATCTTTAACATCAATATTTATGGAACATGTCCACAAAAAATCTAGCTGTCAACACTGAATATTGCATTGTTGAATTTCTTTTCACTGTTTATAATCTTACATCCGTATTTTGTTGAAGTATTCAATAAATATATTTATAAAGGATTTTTGCATTGTTGCTATTTTTAAAATATTTGTAAAAAAAATCTCACGTACCCCTTGGCATACCTTCAGGTACCCCCATTTGAGAACCACTGGATTATGTGGAAAGGGTGGAGTGCCATCTTCGGGTTGGGGAGGAGACCCTGCCCCAAGTGGAGGAGTTCAAGTACCCAGGAGTCTTGTTCAAGAGTGGGGGAGGAGTGGATCATAAGATCGACAGGCGGATCGGTGCTGCGTCTTCAGATTGCGGACGTTGTATCGATCCGTTGTGGGGAAGAAGGAGCTGAGCCGGAAGGCAAAGCTCTCAATTTACCGGTCGATTTACGTTTCCATCCTCACCTATGGTCATGAGCTTTGGGTCATGACCGAAAGGATAAGATCACGGGTACAAGCGGCCGAATTGAGTTTCCCCCTCGGTTGGCGGGGCTCTCCCTTAGAGATAGGGTGAGAAGCTCTGACATCCGGGAGGAACTCAAAGTAAAGCCGCTGCTCCTCCACATCGAGAGGAGCCAGATGAGGTGGCTCGGGCATCTGGTCAGGATGCCACCCGAACGCCTCCCTAGGGATGTGTTTAGGGCACGTCCCACCGGTAGGAGGCCACGGGGAAGACCCAGGACACGTTGGGAAGACTATGTCTCCCGGCTGGCCTGGGAACGCCTCGGGATTCCCCGGGAAGAGCTTGACAAAGTGGCTGGGGAGAGGGAAGTCTGGGCTTCCCTGCTTAGGCTGCTTCCCCTGCGACCCGACCTCGGATAAGCGGAAGATGATGGATGGATGGATGGATTAGGGGGTACTTGAATTAAAAAAAAATTCACAGGTGGTACATCACTGAAAAAAGGTTGAGAACCACTGGTATATCCATCCATTGTCCATCCTTCGGGGTCGCGGTGGGTGCTGGACCCTATCTCAGCTGCACTTGGGCAAAATACCCTGGACAGGTCGCCACCTCATCACAGGGCCAACACAGATAGATGGACAACATTCACACTCGCATTCACACACTAGGGCCAATTTAGTGTTGCCAATCAACCTATCCCCAGGTGCATGTCTTTGGAAGTGGGAGGAAGCCGGAGTACCTGGAGGGAACCCACGCAGTCACGGGGAGGACATGTAAACTCCACACAGAAAGATCCTGAGCCCGGGATTGAACCCAGGACTACTCAGGACCTTCGTATTGTGAAGCAGACGCACAAACTCCACTTCCACCGTGCTGCCCACCATTGGTATAATGCAGCTGTAGGGAACCTATGGCTCTCGAGCCAAATGTGGCTCTTTTGATGACTGCATCTGGCTCTCAGATACATCTTAGCTGACGTTGCTTAACACGATATGTAATGAATAATTCCGCTGGTAATCACAGTGTAAAAAATAACGTTCAAAATATAAAACATTTTAATCCATACATCCATTTTCTACCGTATATGTTCAACAAGCCACTAATGGTAAGAAGTATTTTATTTATTATTGGTAAGCTTCAGAATAACAATTTTATTAAAAATAAAAATGTATTTTGTATACTTTAAAAATGTTGGTCTTACTTAAAAATGCACGCATTTAGTTGTATTCAGTGTTAAAACATATTATATGGCTCTCACGGAAATACATTTTAAAATATTTGGCTTTCATGGCTCTCTCAGCCAAAAAGGTTCCCGACCCCCAATGCATCATAAAAAAAAAGGGGAAAAAAAAGCTATAAGCATGTCCGGTAGGTGGCAATATGCACCCTGCCGATGTTCACAAGGATAAACTGAAAGAAGAAGAAGTATGATGGCGAATCATTTGTAACGTCATTTGGCTGATTTGTTCCTGCTGACCAGAAGCACGTGACCAAGCGTGTTGACACCTGTACTGACTGCAGTCCTAGCGCCTTTAAAGCCTTACTGTCGCACTTCGAAGAGGAACAACTCTAGTCGGAACTAGAGTGTTGTTTGTTGGTAAGTCGGCCTCTGGTTTTCTTCTCAGTATTTTAGCCTTGTTTGTATAGAGTTGCTTGCTTCCGCAGCTAAAGCTAACAGTAAATCGCAATCAATGCTTATATTAATGTCAGCTGGTATGTAATGTTAGCTAACAATGTTGGCTTCTGAAGAAAATTATACTCGGTTTTTGAATGTTACGTCTGAGTATTAAACAAGAAAACAAGTAGCAAGTTAGGTGCTGCAATTTTTACCTCTTTAATACTTCATGCCTCCTTTTCTTTTAGTTACATTTGGTCTTGATATTTTCGTTAACCCCCAAAAGGGACAAGCGGTAGGACATGGATGGATGGATGGAAAAGTACGGTAACCCATAAGGTCAAACACAGGCATGGTCCGAAGCCCAAACAGCATAAAACGCGGACATGCTGCAAATTAAACTTATATAAAACGAATGCAAACAATATTTGCAAATGCCAAACACATACATATACAGCACAACATCAACGGCATGAGGGAAGTGCTTCATGTTTGTCTGTCAGGCTAAGGAATATCCTTTTTGAAGAAATCAATCAATCATCATCATCATCATCAGCCATTGTCAGTCCACTGCTGGACGAAAGTCTCAGTATGTTTCTGCCATTTGGCGTACTTTTCATGCTGGTTATTAGCCTACACCTTCCACTTTGGCTTGATGCGGGTTGGAAGGTGCATTTTATATCAGAGATCCTTCTCCTAGACTAATTGCCTTACTGGGCTGTTGAACTTAGTCTGTCCTGTTGGTTTTCCGCGCCCCATTTACCCAGGGACCCGCTCAGCTTTATGGCGCTGACCACCCGCCAGTCACAAGAGAAGGTGCAAACGGTTCTTTGTGTGCATTTTATAGACGTTAGTTGGGACTGACTAACCCCACACACAACCTCCCATCTCATACCCAGGGCACTGGGTATGACTAGTCAATCAAAGTTTACTTGTATAGCCCGAAATCACGAGTGTCTCAAAGGGCTGCACAATCAACAATGACATCCTCGGCTCAGATCCCAAACTCCACATAGAAAGATCCCGAGCCCGGGATAGAACTCAGGCACTTCGTATTGTGAGGCACATGCACTAACCCAGGGGTGTCAAACTCAAATTCAGAGTGGGCCAATATTTAAAATTGAACAAAGCCGTGGGCCAACGTTGAACAAATTAACCTTTTAATAGGGACCCAAACAAGTTTTTCATTGAATATTGAACAAGCAGGGCTTATATAACTTTATAGTGACATGCAAAATCCAGTTTCAAATAATAATAAAAATAACAATTAAAAAATATCAATAGCATATCAAATACAATGTAAATGAACATTTAATGCCTCTTTCCTATTTGCAGCCTTCTGAGGTAAATATCAAAATAAACTTTTTCCACAGGCTAATAATACATTTGGAAATAAAATAACAACAATGAATGAATCAAGCATTTTATTATTGCTCAGTTTGCTACACTGATTTGCTTTAACACTGAATATAGAACAAGCAACGCTAATATAACTTAATAGTGCAAAATCAACTTTCAAAAAACATCAATGGTATATTAAATAAAATTTAAATAAAACATTTAATGCCTCTTTTCTATTTTCTGCCTTCTGAGGTAACTATCAACATTAACTTTTTCCACAAGCTAATAAAGGTGGGTGGGGTTGGGGGTGCGGGGTTTGGTGGTAGCGGGGGTAGAAAATGGATGGATGGAGAGCTGTGCATTAAATTAATTTCATGCATCACAATGTTTGCTTTTTCCTTCAACATCAACACTGACTACTACTTAAGGCAAACTTTGTGAGGAATAACAAACAAAATAAAACAATCACCTATTGTACAAAGTGTGCTTTTCACTGGGATTACGACTGATGGGATGTTAATATCTTCCCATTTATATAAAACATTTTAATCCTCGCAAAGGGTTAAAAAAAGTTGGGTGCAAACGAGTGTCTTGTCTTACACGCTATTTTCCAGATCTAAATTGGCTGTCAAAGTTTATCAACTTCTCGGTTCATGGCCACATATTTCTACTATACAGGTGAGAGGCATGATTTAGAATGTAAAATTAATTTTCACCAGCTCAGATGTCAATAGCCCCTTTTCCTGGAACCTATAGTTTAGGTTTATTCAACTGGCGGCCCATGGGCCACATCCGGCCCGCTAAAACTTTTAATTTGGCCCACCGAACATTACCCAAATAGGCTTGATGAAACCATTAAAACTAGGGTTGATCATGAAGGCGGAACTCCCGCATCCCGCAGGCGCAACAAGGAGGCATATGTGTCACAATGAAGCAGCAGTTGGATTAGAAAAGAAGCCAACTCATTCAACCCAGAAAAAAAATCGGAATAAATGGCAAATATCTGACTTAACATCAACTGGACAAAATATGAATGTTCCCATTCGGAGAGAAATATTTATCTTTATATGCAATCAAACAAAAATTGTTTGCAACATTTTCTGCGATTTATAGAAATTTAATGATGGAAGGATTATCCTGCAATCAGTCACTTTCGTTGGACTGCAGTCATCCCTCGCCACATCGTGCTTCAAAGTTTGTGGTTCTATCATGGATTTTTTGGCATTTAAGCATTTTTGGAGCATTCAAATGGCTAAGTGAGGTAAAAACAATAATACTACAGTAGCATTGGCCACCTGATGACCTCTAAATGGCTCAGCGTCAGGCACCAGTACTATACTGGATTAAATTGGTGTAAAGGTGACTACGTGGGTGTTATTTCATGTTTAGAGACCAAGTGTAAGAAAGACTAAATAAAAATGTTCCCTTAAATTCTGCCTCTTTTATATACTGTAAAGTTAAAGTACCAATGATTGTCACACACACACACACACACACACACACACTAGGTGTGGTGAAATTTGTCCTCTGCATTTGACCCATCCCCTTGTTTGCATCATTGCTGTGTTTAGACACTGTCCTCAAATGTACTCAATAATGCTGGAAGGTGTGCTAACAGGTTTATGTTTACCATCTAACTTTATACAGCCACCTGCTGGTCTCAGGGTCTCGAGCCCAGGAAACCAGCCCTCTGTCCACCATGGGCGAGACAGATGTGGAACGTGAGTTTTTCCTCTTATAAGCGTTTCCCATTTTACACTTTCGACATGCTTGTTAATCTGTTTTTACACCACCTGCTATTTTCTACCAAGCACTGCTAAGCGGCTTGTGTTGTCTCAGTGACTGTATGCAGCAAATATTGTGAATAACATGTAAGTTTTGAGACTGAGTCATGTTGTGTGTTTTTTAACTCTAGAGGTGACTCTGGCCCTGCTTGATGCTGCCAATGATAAAGACCCCGATGTCCAAGCTCAGGTCAGGAAGTCAATGCTGACTCTGGGAAAAGAACAGCCTGACAGAGTGCTTGCTATGTGTCAGGACTACCTGCTAAAACACCCAAAGGTAATTCAGTGCACGCCGTATGGAGTGGAAATTAATACAAAATACACTCTCTCTCCAATATTTCACACACAAGGGAATACTATTTTAAAACGATTTTACAACCTTTTTAAAAAACTATATAATTTCATTTACTCAATATCAAATAAAAACAATATTAAAATAAATCATAAATGAAAAGTGGCAGGAATAAGTATAAACTTATAACAATATGGTTAAAGTGTTTTCATTTAATTTGGTTCACACACTCACTTGTGAACATTGCATTGAATTTACTTTGTTTATGGGACATCCCCCCAAAAATTTTCAGTCCAATATCTCGGACACTTTTCAGAATTAACAGTTTACACATCAACATAACAAAGATACAAGCTACATAAATACATGATCAAATAGTGAATAGTGACGGGTGCAAATAAAAGAGCCCAATAAACAAAATAAATAAAACCCCAACAAAACAATATATCAAACAGGGCCTGTCTAAATTACATTAGGCTATTTATATCAATACCATAACTCAGGGGCTTTCTTATCTTTAGAAAATGTTTTGTTTAAAGTTTTAAATCATTAGTGCAATAAAAGAGTTTCCACGGGTAATTAACAAGTATTCGATGATCAGACGCATTAAAAATGTAATGCAGTACAATCGTAATCCTGGGCTGATAGTCAATAAGTAGATTATTGAACGATAAATGAAAATAAACTCATTAACTTTGCTATGTATCCATGTTTCTTTTCTTTGACTGTGGCTTGTGACGAGATCTCAGTATGCATCGCTCTCAGCACCTGAACACATTCATTCGACAGTAGAATTACATGAAAAAAGTGAGCCTCTTGTCTGTCATCCACAATTTTTGTTTCGGTACGCAAAGGCGGGGTCAACTTGCAATTGTCTTTCACACATGTTCCTGTGTGTAGTAGTGGTAGTGACACTTACTTTAATGTTGGAGCTGGAACTAATCATTTTGCAAAGGTGGGCTGTGTGAACTTCGGAAATGATGTTGTAACAAGGTGACCAATCACAGCTCTTTTTTTTTTCTTACTTTATTTCAACAACAAAATATACATACAATTCAAACAATTACAACATGCAAATAAACATGTCTATACATTTAAAAATAATTGTACATAGAAATACATTTCAAACAGTTAAATAATTAAAACAAAATTACTATAAGGAAAGAATAAACTAAAGAAACATGTTCAAGGGATAACCAAAGAAAAAAGAACAAAAAATAAAAGCCTCATATTAGCCATCCATCCATTTTCTACCGCTTAGTTACATTTTGAAATGTTTGTCTTTTTGTTGGAAATTGTCTTTATAATGTCTTTTAGGATGTAGGAGGTTTTCATGAATGTTTTGTTTTTCTTAGTCATCATGAGTGAACGATGGGTAAAGCCTGTTGAACGCAAACCCAGAAAGGCGTTCTGCAGCGTGTGCAAAAAGACCTAACTTTGCTCAAAGGGCATCAATGCAATGAAATACACGTGCTATTAGTTGATCATGAGTCGGCGATTAAAGGAAGGCAGGCTTTTTATCAGGGTGATATTGGAAAACAAAGAGAAGCTCACAAGCTGGTAAAAAAATTTATGAAAATGGCCAAGCTATAGAATGAAGATAAGTTAGAGGAAGAACTAAAAAAATGGTAGTTCCCGCACTGCTTGGAGGGGATTTAAGTCCATGGTCGGAATGCAAGACTCCAAAAAAGGTCTGCCTAACCCCCACAAGCCTGATTCTGTACTAGCAGATGAGTTAAACCAGTTTTATTTGAGATTTGAGTCTCATGATTTCAGTAATGAACTATCTGAATTCAGAGGTGCCCCTGTGAGCAGTCGGATTCAGATTAATGAAATGGATGTCTGGAGAACATTTGAGCAGACAAATGTGAGGAATTGCCAGGGACCTGACTGCATAAGTGGTAAACTACTTAAAGAATGTGGTCTGTTTTTATGTGGCATTTTCTCTCACATTTTCCAACTGTCTTCATCACAGAACTGTGTCCCCAAATTATGGAAGGAGTCAATTGTAGTACCTTTTGCAAAGGTCCCATCACCAAACGGGGCTGAATGACTACCGCCCTGTGGCATTGACCTCCTTGGTGATGAAAAGCTTCGAGAAAATAGTGAAGCAGAGTTTAATGGTCACGACCCAGGATGCAATTGATCCACTACAGTATGCTTATCAGCCCAGGAAAGGTGTAGATCAGGGGTGCCCACACTTTTTCCGCAGGCAAGCTACTTTTCAATTGACCAAATCGAGGGGATCTACCTCGTTCATACTGTATATATCATTTATATTTATTTATTATTGAAAGAGACGTTTTTGTTAAGTTAAATGTGTTTAATGATTATACAGGCATGTGTAACACATATAGATGTCTTTCTTTCATGAAGACAATAATATAAGTTGGTGTATTACCTGATTCTGATGACTTGCATTGATTGGAATCAGACAGTATATGATAACGCCCACATTTTCGAATAGAGGAGAAAAAAAGTCCTTTCTGTACAATACTAAATGAAAGTGGTTGGTTTTTGGCATCTTATTTATCCAGCTTCCATACACTTTACAAGAAAAACATTGGCGGCAAATTCCGTAGCTTGCTTGATTGACATTCACGGCACCCGAAGGTCTTGTGAGATGACGCTGGCTGCTGCGAGATCATTATTAATAAAAAATGACCGAGAGGAAGGCGAGAAACACTTTTTATTTCAACAGACTCTCACGCCGGACCTGCCGTCAAAACCCTAAAACCGACTGCACATTTCCTATCTTCACAATAAGAGCCCTGCTTCATGCTGCATGCGCTAACAAAATAAGGAGTCTCGGAAAGCTGGCGTGCACAAGCACTTGTGCACGCCAGCTTTCCGAGCGATCGCTTGTGCTTGAGCGTCATCTCACAAGACCCTCGGGTGCCGTGAATGTCAATCAAGTGACGTCTTGGTGAAGATTGATAATTGCTAATTTTTAGGTCTATTTTTTTAAAAGCCTGGCTGGCGATCGACTGACACACCTCCCGCGGTGGACCGGTAGCTCGCGGTCGACGTAATTGGCACCCCTGGTGTAGATCCTGCCACAGCAACATTAGTATGCCTTGAAATCTGCGTTCAAAGGACTCCGGCTTATTAGTGATTCCCAAAGCCCAAAAAAAGTCTGCGGGCTATAGAGCATTTTCCGTTCGGGCTCCAGTACTCTGGAATGCCCTCCCGGTAACAGTTCGCGATGCCACCTCAGTAGAAGCATTTAAGTCTCACCTTAAAACTCATTTGTATACTCTAGCCTTTAAATAGACTCCCTTTTTAGACCAGTTGATCTGCCGTTTCTTTTCTTTTTCTTCTATGTCCCACTCTCCCGTGTGGAGGGGGTCCGGTCCGATCCGGTGGCCATGTACTGCTCGCCTGTGTATCGGCTGGGGACATCTCTGCGCTGCTGGTCCGCCTACGCTTGGGATGGTTTCCTGCTGGCTCCGCTGTGAACGGGACTCTCGCTGCTGTGTCTTGGATCCTCTTTGGACTGGACTCTCGCGACTGTGTTGTATCCATTGTGGATTGAACTTTCACAGTATCATGTTAGATCCGCTCGACATCCATTGCTTTCCTCCTCTCTAAGGTTCTCATAGTCATCATTGTCACCGACGTCCCACTGGGTCATTATTGTCACCAATGTCCCACTGGGTGTGAGTTTTCCTACCGAGGATGTCGTGGTGGTTTGTGCAGCCCTTTGAGACACTAGTGATTTAGGGCTATATAAGTAAACATTGATTGATTGATTGATTGTTGCTAGGCATCTCGATGGAAATAAAACACAGGCACGCTTATGCTTTGAGGATTTTTCATCCGCGTTCGACTGCATGCAGCCACACATTCTGGCTTGTAGACTGCTGAATATGTCCAATATGGACTTTGGTACTATATGCTGGTTAGTGGACTTTTTCACTTCAAGATCACAGAAGGACCCCTGATGCTCGCTTATGCTCCACAGGATCACCCCTTGTCCCCCTTGCTGTTTGTACTGTACACAACTGACTGTCAGAGCACACTTCAGTCAAGGTCCATCATTAAGTTTGCCGACGACTCGGTCATAGTCAGCCTCCTGCAGGACAAAGAATCAGACCACGGTTCTGTTCTGGAGAACTTGATCAAATGATGGGATTATTTGTACCTGGAGCTTAATGGCGATAAAACGAAGGAGATGTTCATTGACTTTCGCCGTGATCCCCCTGCCAAAACACCCATTCTCATTAATGGCTCTGCTGTTGAGATAGTCAGTGAATACAAGTATCTAGGTACACTTTTAGACAATAAATTGACCTTTGACGCCAACACTGACTGTATTTGCAAGAAGGCCAATTAGGGGCTGATTTTCTTGAGGATACAGTGGGGCTGTCAGGTTGATAGGACACTGACGAGGAGGTTCTATTTATCTTGTATCGAGTCTATTTTAACTTATTTTATCACTTCCTCGTTTGGTAACCTCAGTATGGCCAATAAAAACAGACTAGGTAGTATAATCACGGTGTGCCAAAAGACCATAGGCGCTACCTTGAACCCCCTGAATTAGATCTATCAGGCAAGAGTCATCAAACAGGCAAAGGCCATTCTGGTCAACTTTCAGCACCCTCTCTTCTCAGTTTAGACTCTTGCCCTCAGGATGCAGGTACACTCCTAGTAATGGGAATGCCAAAAACAACAGATACACAAGATCATTTGTTCCCTCAGCCGTTCACTTTATAAATGAGCTTCTTAAATAAGTTAGCTGCTATGCACAGTCACACTAGTAGGAAGCGACATGCAATGATTAATGTTTATTGTATTACAAATGTTTTTTAGTTTTTACCTCAATGCCTTCATGATGGTTTGTATGTTATATGTATTTTATGTATTTGTACCTTGTTTTTAATTAATACTGCTGCAAACCAAATTGCCCCTCGGGGACAATAAAGATTTTCTAAGTCTAAGCATTTAACAGTGCTAGATTTTTATGGCATGACCAACAAAGACATTTCTGCTGTATTAAATAAATGAAAATAGAAATACATTGTCAGTCTTGTGAGCCAATTATAATTCACAAGAGTGACAGTGAACTCTTTAAAATTATCATTGTCGAATGATTACAATTTTGTCTATACAGACAATTGTAAGCTTTTGACTATATGAAATAACTACAGTGTATATAGTAGGACATGGTCATTACATTAAATTATTACATAGTGGATGCCCTTCAGGGGGAAACACTATGTTTTTAGATTTTTATCATTTGAAATCAATCAAGTTTTGTTGATACTGCAGTCGGACAATAAAGTATAACTACTTAACTGTATACTGTATTAAAAAGTTATTAGCTTATTTTCTGAACACCATGATAACTAATATTCAAATTTTTTGGCAAATAAAGAGCCAACATTGCCATGTTCTTCATTGTTGTAGCACAGTTCCATATTGGTTATTTAACCACAAAATGAGGAATCAATGCGTGTCATCACGTTGTGCGGCAACATCTTATTCTGTCACAGCCCTTGTGATTAACACTTGATGTCACCATTAATGTGAGCAACCATCCAAATGTCAGATGTCATTGATACAATACATAGAATGTTCATGTGTTCAAAGTTGTTTTAATGTATTAGTATAATGCTTTTACCTGCAATGTTAATGCAAAATATCTGCCAGTTTGGTTTGGTAATTAAAACATAAATTGCTTGTTTATGTTGTCCTCCTTGCTGCATTTCCTCTCTCCAGTTGGTAGTGGGCCACAGAGTTATCATTCTTCAAACCATTGAGATGATTGTTGGCAACAGAATAGAGGCTGTGCCTTACCCCAGGATCAAGAGCATCATCTCTTTGGCCTCAGATGAGATGACGCGATCAAAGGTGAAATATGTCTGATGTTAACAGTAGAATTTGGTTTGCAACACTTAGACTCTTATAAGATATTTAGTGTGTTGTTTGTGTTTGTGCTTCACACAGGAAGTTGTCCCTGACTGGCAGCAGGCAGCCAGCAACATCCTGGTTGCTGTGGGCAACAAACACATCAACGACATCATGGAGGAGATACTCAGCAAATTTCAACCTGGAATTTTGCCTCACTTTTTTGTGGTCCAGACATTAGCAAACCTTTCGGATTCTAACGGTATATCATGACAAACTGGAGCACAATTAGGGATGGATGGGTACAGAATTCATTACTTTTATAGATACTGGCCGATTTCCGTTGATATCGATCCACATAAAATCAAACTGTCATTTTGTTACCTTTTGTTGATTGTGGCGTCACAACTATTTGCAGACTAAACGCTAGGTGAGGAAACAAGCACTCAAACAGCACTCAGAGCGCACTCAGCCAAACTGCCTCGAGGTAGTGTTGCAATTTTTAATTCCAACAAAGCAAGTATTTCTAAAGGCTGGAACGCAAAGTAATGCTTCATTTCCCCAGAATTTTTTAGCTTCTTCCTAATTTACGTTGCCTTTGCTATATACATGCTACTGATGAGCATTAGGGATTTTAGATTGCGATTTCAACACCTCCGAATTTAATAACAAAAACTACAGCTAAGATGCACTATAAAATCAAACAGCAAGCGTGTAAAATAAATACAATAGTCAGTATAAACTCTTTGTAAGTGAGTTTTCTAGCTAAGCAACACACTCTAGTCTATACACTACTGACTAACCACTAACTACTTACTAACGTCTTGAAATTGCAATTGCATGCATCCAACCATCTTCTTCCGCTTATCCGAGGTCGGGTCGCAGGGGTAGCAGCCTAAGCAGGGAAGCCCAGACTTCCCTCTCCCCAGCCACTTCGTCTAGCTCTTTTTGTGGGATCCCGGGGCGTTCCCAGGCCAGCCGGGAGACATAGGCTTCCCAACGTGTCCTGGGTCTTCCCCGTGGCCTCCTACCGGTTGGACGTGCCCGAAACACCTCCCTAGGGAGGCGTTCGGGTGGCATCCTGACCAGATGCCCAAGCCACCTCATCTGGCTCAAAGTCTATTATTTAATACTTGCAAATGAGACTCTGAAATGGACTAAGAAAACAAGATCTAAAACCCGGACAGCACATGTTTAACAATCGGCTCATTTTTAAATGTTACATTAAGAATTAGATTTTATTATTAAACAATCAATATTTATTAACACCACCAAATTACAGAAACTTGGTACCGTTGAATATCCTGGGAATCAGTACCATATTGGATCAAATGTGAAAGTCACCCATCCCTAAACACAAGTGAGCTCTACACTTTTATTTCATGTAAATGCTCATTTTAAACTTGTACTTCTATAATACTATACTTTGTACTTAAAACTTTAGCAGAATTTTAGATGTAGATTTTGTAGACCTTTGTTTACACCTACAGGTTTATATTGCCCTTATACTGCCTTGTCTTGCACATCAGTTTAAGTCTGCACCCCAATTCCAAAGTAGTTTTATTTTATGGCCAACGAGCCGGCTTTTGTTTGTGGCTTGATGAAATGTAATGTAGCGTTTATAAGGAACCACTGTTTTTGTTTTAAATTATTATTTTTAACGCCTTATCCCCTTTTCTCTGTAGTTTATGGCATGGTTCCCTTCCTGAATGCTATTCTTGGCACCATGTTGCCCATGCTGAGCCTAACCAAACAAGACAACATGAAGTGGGTGTTGTCCACAGGTACGAACATACTTTGTTTTGCAATATGGCTCTTTTTTTTTTTTTAGTAATATTCAACTTTCATGTAAGCATGTGTATTGAAATGCTAATAGTCAAATGTTGACCTGCGTCAGTAGGAGTGGTACAACATAAGAACATAAATCTTACTGTATTGCATCTTTTAAATTGATTGGTCCTCTTCTTTTCTGTCCTTTTTGTTTTGTGATTCTCTTTCAGCACTGTGCCATTTCAGTGACAGCATCATGGAGTACCTTGCCAACCTTGACAAGGCTCCAGATCCCACAGTCAGGCAGGACACATTCTCCAGTGAAATTTATGCTGCCTTTGACATCATTTTCAATAACTGGTTGCAAAGCAGAGATTCAAAGGTAAAGAGCTCACGAGGTTACCACGCTGGGTCAGTTTGTTAGCTCAGTCTCTCGTGGCTTAAATTAGGGAAGTTAATGCAAAAATGTAGAAAGGGAAGCTGAGGTAAGTCAGGTGAAAATTGTCCTTTCAGGTTTCAAACCCAAATGGTGTTCGCGGGCGCTAAAATATACCTTTTTACCATTTTGTGAAATATATTCATATTATGATTTTTGTCTACATTATTACACTTCATTGTGGTCGATATAACATGTACTGGTGGCACTTTGGTCGACATTTTGCATAAATCTGTCTGACATTCTCTGGAAAAAAAGCCGTTTTTAAGACTGGTTTCTCGACACCTCCAGCTGGCTGCGACTGCGTCTCCGCCAAGACAGCCATCTAGTACTTTAAAGGGTAGACTTTCTTACTGAGAAATATCAAGAGTTAGAATTATATGCTACCTTTTTGTTAGAAATGGCAGGAGCCGAGGAGTTTAGCATCCATCTGTCCATATACGAACTGGTCAGTCAAACTTCAGAACCGAGGAGATGGTTAGTTTAATAGGTTTCTGTTTAAAAGGCATTCAGTCATTCAAGTCTGGCTGCAATTCTTGCTGAGCCCCAGTGTCTAATAATCTGAGTAGGTACATGAACGCAAAACACAAATATTTACCAGGCACTTCTTACTTCTTCAAATGAGGCTGTATGATTGTGTATTGACCTGTGCTGGTAAATACAAACAATATCAAAGCATACACTGATGTCGGACTAGCCGATATGGCAAAAGAAAAATGATCACGATTATTTTTTTCATAACCTATAAACTCGATTAATATAACATATATATTTTTTTAAGTTAAAGTGGATTGTCCTGTGCAGGATTACCAATTACAGAATACCTGATGTTTACTACTGCAGTATTTTGTAACAGGCATTCCCGCCATATGTGATAAATGCTAACGGCTAACAACCGTCATTTTGTTCATATCTTTAATCGTGCTTACTAAAGGTGCAACAGTACAGGTAACCCACACTACGGTCTGTACCTGGTTTTAGGACCATGCTTTTGCTTCTTTTTCCTGTATGTTTTGTGGGGGTAAAGAGAACAACTTATTTTCCTCTCAGTTACTTCATTATTTTGCTTATCACAAACATTATGCAGTAAATAAAGTATCAGTGGTGTTGTGAATATTATAAGTTAACGTCTCCTAAACAACACTTTCAAATGGTAAACTATTATTTGTATTCTTTGATTACTTGTATACATCAGTGCTTCTCACCAGTGCTTTGGTAAACGGCAAGCAGTGACCCACTTTGTGGAGTTTTTAAAACTCAAATTCCGTATCTTAAATTGAATGAAAATACATTAAAGTGCAGCACATAAGACATCAGGAACCAAATGTTTTCTTATCCACAAACAAAAAGAACAGAAAGTGTCTGTCTGCACAATCCTTTTTATACCGATGTACCGGTACTATTGTGCTTGTTACTCCAACAGCAGGGTCACATTCTTTAGTACATGTTACATTAGAGGAGTAGAATCTTTGCAGACACATAAACAAAAAGTCTAACGAAAAATATTTAGATATAAAAATAATTTTTCTGCTTAAATTAGCGGGTGTGTTGATTTTCCTGGCCGGGACCAATACAGTCGCACTGGCGTTCTATGTCTGAGTGGCTGCAAATCCGCATTATGGGCGGGATTACTTGTGACCTGCAGCAGATAGCGAAACTAAAGCCGCGGTTCCTTTTGCATGTTGTGTTTCAATTTATATGCTTGTGTTAGTCACATTTCTTTATTTTATTCTTCTGGGCTGCACTTCCAGCTGTATAAGGGGACGAAGCACAACTCAAATGAATCGCAATCGACTATCGCGATCATATAATCGCCCAGACCTGCGCGGACGTTACAGATTGGTAAACGTCACAAACCGAGGCTAATCTCATATGGCTTGCTTGAAACAATGCACAATTGTTTGATAACTATCTCCCCCAAACTGGCATGGTTTAAATGTACATTTTTGGTACTTATGGGGAACCCAATCACACAAAATAGGTGCCAACTAGCAAGAAAATAGGATTTTGCATATTAAAACCCCTTTGAATATATTTAACAATACTAAAAGCATAGGCATACTTATTATTTTTTTTTTCTACTTTAACGCTCCCCTATTCTGTCTGCTGCTCTAAAGGCTATTACATTTAAAGAGTTGTATCACATTTGTACCACTCATTGTTAAAATTAAATGTGCGGAAATGAAGCCAACAACACTTTGTCAATTGATAGCTTTTAGTGACTGGTTATGCTCATTATTGGACTCTAAAGTACTCAACTGTGGACTTTGTAACCACATCCACTGTTGCTATGCTAAAGTTAGTTGCTGTTTAAAAGACATGCTGTTACTAAACTTTAATAATAACTCATTTAAAAAAAGATTTAGATCTGATTATCTCTTAATTTAAAAAGATCTAAGAACTGTATGAAATGTCTGCCTTTTGACAGATTGTGCAGGCATATCTAGTTATGTTGTTCACTAGGAGAACCATACTCCTGCAACACATCTCATCAGCTTGTGTTCTTGTGGACGAGACCACCGATATAAACACAATATACAGTGGCAGCCGTAACTTGAGACGCACTTTTTTTTTTCATGTACACAGCCTCAATTCTTCTCCACTCAAAAACATAGCAGCCGTCTAGTACCCTTAAGAACAGCAGTACGCTTCCAGCCTTCACCATAACCGGTCTGAACATTTTGTGAACTGCTCCAACTCAATGCATGTATACATGGATAGCATACAATAATATAATAACAATTATACAAACCCCGTTTCCATATAAGTTGGGACATTCTGTTAGATGTAAATATAAACGGAATACAATGATTTGCAAATCATTTTCAACACGTTCAGTTGAATATGCTACAAAGACAACATATTTGATGTTCAAACTGATAAACCCCTTTTTTTTTGCAAATAATCATTAACTTTATAATTTGACGCCAGCAACACGTGACAAAAAGTTGGGAAAGGTGGCAATAAATACTGATAAAGTTGAGGAATTCTCATCAAACACTTATTTGGAACATCCCACAGGTGTGCAGGCTAATTGGAAATAGGTGGGTGTCATGATTGGGTATAAAAGCAGCTTCTGTGAAATGCTCAGTCATTCACAAACAAGGATTGGGAAATGGTCACCACTTCGTGAACAAATGCGTGAGCAAATTGTCAAACAGTTTAAGAACAACATTTCTCAAGGGGCTATTATATTGCAAGAAATTTAGGAATTTCACCATCTACGGTCCGTAATACCATCAAAAGGTTCAGAGAATCTGGAGAAATCACTGCACGTAAGCGATGATATAACGGACCTTCATTCCCTCAGGCGGTACTGCATCAAAAAGCGACATCAGTGTGTAAAGGATATCACCACATGGGCTCAGGAACACTTCAGAAAACCACTGTCAGTAACTACAGTTTGTCGCTACATCTGTAAGTGCAAGTTAAAACTACTATGCAAAGCTAAAGCCATTTATCAATGACACCCAGAAACGCCGCCGGCTTTGCTGTGCCCAAGCTCAGCTAAGATGGACTGATGAAAAGTGGAAAAGTGTTGTGTGGTCTGACGAGTCCACATTTCAAATTGTTTTTTGGAAACGGTGAACATCATGTCCTCCGGACCAAAGAGGAAAAGAACCATCAGGACTGCTCTAGGTGCAAAGTTGAAAAGCCGCTATCTGTGATGGTAGGGGGGTGTATTAGTGCCCAAGGCATGGGTAACTTACACATCTGTGAAGGCACCATTAATGCTGAAAGGTACATACATGTTTTGGAACAACATATGCTGCCATCTAAGCAAGGTTATCATGGACGCCCCTGCTTATTTCAGCATGACAATGCCAAGTCACTTGTTACAACAGCGTGGCTTCATAGTAAAAGAGTGCGGGTAATAGACTGGCTTGCCTGTAGTCCAGACCTGTCTCCCATTGAAAATGTGTGGCACATTATGAAGCCAAAAATAACACTGTTGAACAACTTAAGCTGTACATAAAACAAGAATGGGAAAGAATTCCACCTGAAAAGCTTCAAAAATGTGTCTCCTTAGTTCCCAAAGGTTTATTCAGTGTTGTTAAAAGAAAAGGTGATAAAACACAGTGGTGAACATGCCCTTTCCCAACTATTTTGGCACGTGTTGCAGCCATGAAATTCTAAGTTAATTATTATTTACAAAAAAAAATTAAAGCTTATGAGTTTGAAAATCAAATATCTTGTCTTTGTAGTGCATTCAATTGAATATGGGTTGAAAAGGATTTGCAAATCATTGTTTTCCGTTTATATTTACATCTCACACAATTTCCCAACTCATATGGAAACGGGGTTTGTAATTGGTTATGTATTGTCTCCGTTGAATGTCTCCCTCCTAATTGGAGAAAATTATGAAGTGTAATTTGTTCTGTTTTGCAGTTAAGATTAACAGTCGCAGAGGCCGTTGGCTCCATGTGCCATTTGATGGCCAGCGATAAACTAGAGGAGCAGATTCCCAAAGTTATTCCTGCCATGTTGTCCTTGTATAAGAAAAACAATGAGCACCACATCATTAGTAAGGTGAGCCTAAGCTACAGCATTGTTATAGTTTGCTGTTTAGATTTTCAAGAAAGATCTTTAAACTGTTTAATTTCTTGTTTCTGTCCTTTATCATGTTTAAAGGTTAATGCGGGCAAAGCAAGATAATTGTCTCTGTTCAGAGAATAACTTTTGTTTGTCTTTCAACTCCTTTGTTACACAGAGTCTATGCCAAGTTCTTGATGCTTCTGTCAACATGGGCAGCAGGGTGTTGGAGACACAACTGGACAGTTTGCTCTTTGCACTTCAGCAACAGGTATATTGCACGTATGAATAGATCTACTTTTTATATTACAAATAAAGCTGGGCGATTATATGACCGATGATCGTGATTAATTTGAGTTTGATCACGGTAATTAGCTGTTAACATACAGTATATATTTTCTTGATAAAAAATGCCTGTAGAAGTTACAGCGGTAGGAAACAGTAGGGAAGCAACGATTCTTGGTATAGTCCTGCATAAAACAATCTGCCTTTAATGAACATGATCCTGTTTGCGTCTTTGAATGTGAATGTGTGTGTTTGTGTGAATGTGCTTGTTTCTGTGTGCGCGCGCGACCGTCCTGTTCCGCCTTCACAATAGCCAGGCTCGTTACGTGATAAATATTCAATCAGCGTTGTGTCTCTATTTTCTTACACAGCTGGTAGTTCAGACCGGAAGAATAAAATTAAGAAATGTGTCTAACACTAGCATAAAAGTTAATACACAACGTTGAGAAGGAGCAACAACTTTATAGTGACACACTTTAGTCGTACTGCAGCTAACCAGCAATCCTGCCCTGGATGCGGACTCGCTTTTTGACTGAACTACTGTATTAGTTCCGACTGAAAGAAATAAACACACCTACTCATTTATTAGGAAAAAAACATTTTTATATGTAGATATCTTTCAATCAGATGTTTTTTTATGTGTTTGCTCTGATTCAACTCTTCAGATACAAAACTGCAGACACTTTGTTCAAATTATTTTTGAGTTTGTGGATAAAAACATTTTGTCCCTGATATAATCATTAAATGTGTTTTTATGTGTTGGTACACATTATTTCACAGTACCTCAAAGTCAAACTGCACTTTAATGTATTTTCATTCAATATTTGAATAATACAGGTCACCACTTGTTGATACCAATATTTTGGTACAGGTATCACAATGTATTTCGATACTTTTCAAAATAAAAGAGATCATCATGCCACCTTTTGTGAGGCACGTTTTAAAGCAGCGTTTGCAGTGTGGCGCTTCCATATTTAAAACCTCCTCTTGATTGATAGTTTTGAAGGCCATATATCTCCACTTTGCACTTTGCGTACCCTCTTTTTTAATCAGTATAAATGTCTTTATTTGCCAGCCCCCACCACAGTGTTTATGGTTCTGTGCACTGAGTGTGTGCGCGCTGACACACTGAACATGCTCCTCAGCTCAGCAATGTCACCGCTGCACTGCAGTATGCAGAAAAAAAAAATACCAGTATTTTGAAAACACAGTAGTACAGTTTTTAATTCTTATTTATTAGTACCGAATACCGTACAACTCTAACTTTTGTAAGATATAGACAAAATGACAGTTGTCAACTATTGAATTTTTCAGTTTAACAATCAATTGCTTTAGGTTTTTCCGTAAAAGAGCCATTGCATTTTTACCCTGCAAATACCTTTTTGTTTTATTATAATAAAAAGTGGAGCCAAAATAATTTATTAAAACTACAATTTGTAGTACAACACTGCCTAATGTATAAATTAATAAACAGTATGTTCAGTCAGGTCTAATGTAAAGCATTGCAAACTACAACCACAATATCAAATGTAATATTGAATGAATTGAATAGAGTTTGTCTTTACATGATTTTTGGATTAGATGTAATACTCCTACTCCTTTTTAAAGGTGCCATATGTAATAATGTGGCCAGAAATGGTTCTGCAATCACGGTCAAAATTCTGTAGTCTCTCCCTGACTGAGGTTGCCAGATACTCAGCCGAATCCAGCTCGATCAACTGGGCTACTCCAAGGAACTTCAAACTTCCACTGCCTCTTACTAGGTGTTGAGGTGCTGGGACCATGATAGCTGAATAGACAAACGTTTAACCAACACATTGTACACAGAAATTAGGCTTTTTTCAGGAAGAAGTACGCCATGCCTGTGTACAATATCACAACAAATGGCAATCATACGGTTAATTGTCAGTACTATCAGAAGAAAAAGACTAAAACAAACTACATACAACACTAGCAATGTTTATACTGGAGAAAATAAGTGGAGCATGCTTAGCAGCCTAATGTATGCCCAAAAATAAAGAGGAGACATTTTACCAAGGTATGCCTATGAGGAATTATTTTATGATGTGTATGTCTCCATACATTTCACAATGTCATGCATTACACTAGGAGCGAGGCACCATCACACTAAGCATTCATTGCACGAACATACTACTTTTGTTGGACAAAATTATAGACTATATTGGACAATAAAGTTTACATACAAAATGTCCATTTGTATTTATTACAAGTAATTAGAAAATGTACTTACCTATCAAGGAGGAAATTAAGTATGGCGTCAGATAAAAAAAACAATTCTAGGCTGAGAATCGTAACACCGTTTTGATTTACTAAAGTCTGACATGTTTAGTAACTTTACCAGTGGTAGTAGCCAGAATGAAGAGGGCGATGTGTAACTGGCAAACTGGAAGTGTCACACTCACAGACTTTAGAATTTGTCAAACAGTAGAGGGCAGGACATCGAAATAAAAATAGTAACAAGATTTTGAGGCTGTAAATCTAATTTTGAAATGAGCATATCCTGGCTGGACTACTGTTATAGAGGTATTCAAAAAGAACATGATTTATTAATGCTTTATGTCATCAGGGGCATTTAATAATGACTTGACATTAAATCATTTCTTATGGCTCCTTTTATTTAGTTAAGTTTAGTCAAGTATACCCTACTTTGCTATATGCTCTTTGTTTCATCCTGTGTAGCTAAATATTAAGCTACTAATGTCACATCTGTGCAATTTAAAAGTGTATGTGTCTATTGTGTTACAGTGATCCTTTTCTGCCCCCAGGTGTCCACCTTTGTTGATTACAGTAACCCTCCAACTGTCAAGAACCACAATGAGGTTCTGCGTTGCTTCAGTCTGTTAGGTAGTGTAACTATTTTATACATACATATGCTTCAACTCACTGTGGTGCACTGTGACGTACGCTTTGTGTGGAGTCACAAGAGCAGTAATGAAATTGTCCATTATTGCGTCAGACACGGTGTCCCTCTGAGGATAATCATATTACTTGTGGAGCCACATGTTTCACTCTTGACCCATTTTGCTTTGCTTTTTTTATATCGTTGCCTTTTGAGACAGTTGTGATTAAGCACTACTGTATACAAATATATATTAATTGATTGATTGATTGATTGATTGATTTAGGTCACAACTTAAAAGGGAACTGCACTTTTTTGGACTTTTGCCTATCGTTCACAATCAAAGACATGACAACAAATGTTTTTTTAAATGCATTCTAACTCTTAAATAAAAGCTTGCTTACAGCAAAGCTAATGGGAGCTCCTCTATTTCGCTCATAAAATCCAGTAAATAACCACTCAAAAAACACCATCAATACTCTATTTGAATACTAACCAAGTGATATTGTTATTGGCGCTAACGCAGGCGAACTATTTATAGCGTCCCAGTGATCACTTCTGTGTGTCCCTAAGTTCACATCGAGTGGTCTGCTGCTTTCTCGTTTACTTGTCCTTGTAAAAAGAGTATTCTAGATCATAAATCATGCATCTCACCTGGGCAGAAGACGTCTTGAGTAGGTATTCCTACAAGTTGGTGCACTTTGACAACCATTTAGGAACCTAAATGGACGAGGACAACACAAAAAGATGCTTTGGTCCTGCCCCGTCCCTCACCCCCTTTCTTTGTAAGGATTATAAGGCATTCTTCAACTATATTAGACTATATGAACATTCTAGCAGTCAGCATCCTAATGATAGCAGATGTTGCACAGTAAGTTGTTTTATTATATTTTTTTGGCTCTCATGAAGTCTGCAGTGAGTAATAATCAGTGATGTACAAAAAAAGCAAACGCCATGATGTGTTTTGGAAACTAATGTGCCGCCTATGCTTAAAATGGTCACAATAAGTAAATATTAAATGTTATTATATATTTGCCCATTACTACATTACATATATACTTACATCATGTATACAAAACCTGAATGGAGTTGTTTTTTAGGGCTATCTAGGTATAATTGTGCTGCTCCCATAGGCTCCATTGTAAGCAGACTTTTGATCACAATTATTTAATATTTTGAATGTTGTTGACTCATAATGATTGTGAATGACAAGCAAAATTCACAAAAAAGTGCAGTTCCTCTAAGTCTTTCTTTCCGTCTCTCATTTCAGCCACTGCTTTCCCAGACCGACTTGTAATGTTTGTTCTTCAGAGATTAGAAAACAGCAATGAGAGGAGCAGGATGGGCTCCCTGGCTGTCCTGCGTCATCTGATAAACTCCAGCAGTGAGTAAATGCAAAGTTGTGACATACCCAAACTAGAAAAACACTTGGAGAGCATAGAACTACCAATATTTAAAAATAGTTAAAAATCCTTAATGATCTGGATCACCCCCAAAATTGAATCAATGGTTCTTTGTCCCGTATCCAAAATCCCCTCATACCTTTGTTACTGACAAATAACAGACAAACAAACCCTGGTGGAGGTAAATAAAGGATAAATTAAATTGCCATGTTCATGTGTGCTTGTTTTCTTTGTCTGTCGCTCCCAAACAGAGTCTTTGCATAGGCCTTAGCACCTGGCTGTGTTTTTTCTGTATCTGAATGAAATAAACAGATAACTCTCTTGTCAGTCATCTACTCTTTATCTCTGTGGGAGGAGGCGGTGCCGCTAGCCTACACACAGTATAGCCTCGTAATTTAAACGTAAGGAAACGTCGTAGAAATGGTCTGCTTCACCGCCAACATCTAATAATAATAATGGATTAGATTTATATCGCGCTTGTCTATCGTTAGATACTCAAAGCGCTCACAGAGAAGTGGGAACCCATCATTCATTCACACCTGGCGGTGGTAAGCTAAATCTGTAGCCACAGCTGCCCTGGGGTAGACTGACGGAAGCGTGGCTGCCAGTTTGCGCCTACGGCCCCTCCGACCACCACCAATCATTCATTAATCATTCATTCACCAGTGTGAACGGCCCCGGGGGCAAAGGGTGAAGTGTCCTGCCCATGGACACAACGGCAGCGATTTGGATGTCAATAGGTGGGAAGCGAACCTGCAACCCTCAGGTTTCTGGCACAGCCGCTCTACACACTACGCCATGCTGTCCCAAATAATAATACTCCCTTGTTCTTTATCGCATTTTTGGCTTTTCCTGAAATTTTCATTAAAATATGCCCATAACTTTGAGCTATATTGCCGCCTGACAGACGATCAGATTACCTCAGTGCGGAGGTAATAACTTGTACTTGAGTATAAATTGCTGAACTTTCAACTCTACCATATGACAGTTACAAATCTAGATTGTGATGTTTTTGTGTGGATATACACTGCTGTAGCTTTTACCTGGATGTTAAAAGAATGACGAGGACTTGGTCGATAAATAAACACTAAAACAAGAAACAATGCCAATGCAATATACACAGCCGTTTCTCTAACACAATGGCTCCTCTCTCCCTTTTCTTTGCCTCTCTCGCACTTATTCAAGCACCTGTCAGTAGAAATATACGGCCTCTCAGACTGTTGGAAAGTTTGAATCATAAGCTGGAAGGAATGAACACGGATATTTTATAAAATGTATATTTCTTACATAAAACCCATTCACTGGCTCTCATGCCAACAACTAACTGGAACAACATTAATGCCTCTGTTCATCAATATAGAGATAAAGTATATTCGATAATCTGCAGAAACTTACACAGAGCCAGGAAACATCATGCATGTATTTTTAATCGCCTGCACGCATATAAATCAAGAAGGTTGGGGTATAAAAGGGGATTTGGGGGATTAACACCAAATGTTGGCAGGTCTGAATTTGAACTGATAATATTGGAATCTGCAGTTGTTTAGAAGATACTTTCTCAACTTTTGTTAATGTACAATTCTATCAACAAATCTTAAATGTACATTTTCTTGGACTTTGCATGTTCAAGTTAAGACATTCTGAACTAAATAGAGCCACTTGTTGTAATATTTTAGGTGTGTGTATATATACAAACCCTGTTTCTATATGAGTTGGGAAATTGTGTTAGATGTAAATATAAATGGAACCCATATTCAGTTGAATATGCTCCAAAGAAAACATGTTTGATGTTCAAACTGATAAACATTTTTTTTTTTTTGCAAATAATTATTAACTTTAAAATTTGATGCCAGCAACACGTGACAAAGAAGTTGGGAAAGGTGGCAATAAATACTGATAAAGTTGAGGAATGCTCATCAAACACTTATATGGAACATACCACAGGTGTGCAGGCTAATTGGGAACCGGAAGGTGCCATGATTGGGTATAAAAACAGCTTCCCCAAAAATGCTCAGTCTTTCACTAGAAAGGATAAGGCGAGGTACACCCCTTTGTCCACAACTGCGTGAGCAAATAGTCAAACAGTTAAAGAACAACGTTCTCAAAGTGCAATTGCAAGAAATTTAGGGAGTTCACCATCTACGGTCTATAATATTATCAAAAGGTTCAGAGAAATCACTCCACGTAAGCGGCATGGCTGGAAACCAACATTGAATGACCGTGACCTACGATCCCTCAGACGGCACTGTATCAAAAACCGACATCAATCTCTAAAGGATATCACCACATGGGCTAAGGAACACTTCAGAAAACCTCTGTCACTAAATACAGTTCATCACTACATCTGTATGTGCAAGTTAAATCTCTATCCAAAGCAAAAGCCATTAATCAACAAAATCCAGTATGGCAGCCAAATTCTCTGGGCTCGAGATCATATAAGATGGACTGAAGCAAAGTGGAAAAGTGTTCTGTGGTCTGACGAGTCCACATTTCAAATTGTTTTTGGAAATATTTGACATGTCACCCGGACCAAAAGGGAAGCGAACCATCCAGACTGTTACCGACGCAAACTTCAAAAGCCAGCATCTATAATGATATGGGGGTGCATTAGTGGCCAAGGCATGGGTAACTTACACATCTGTGAAGGCACCATTAATTCTGAAAGGTACGTACAGGTTTTGGAACAACATATGCTGCCATTTAAGCGCCGTCTTTCATGGACGCCCCTGTTTATTTCAGCAAGACAATGCCAAGCCACATTTAGCACGTCTTACAACATGGTGGCTTCGTAAAAAAAAGAGTGCGGGTACTTTCCTGGCCCGCCTGCAGTCCAGACCTGTCTCCCATCGAAAATGTGTGGCGCATTATGAAGCAAATACGACAGCGTAGACCCCGAACTGTTGAACGACTGAAGAATGGGAAAGGATTCCACTTTCAAAGCTTCAGCAATTAGTTTCCTCAGTTCCCAAACCTTTTTTGAGTGTTAAGAGAAAAAGTGATGTAACACAGTGGTGAACATGCCCTTTCCCAACTACTTTGGCACGTGTTGCAGCCATGAAATTATAAGTTAATTATTATTTGTAAAAAAAAATAAAGTTTATGAGTTTGAACATCAAATATGTTCAACTGAATATGGGTTGAAAAGGATTTGCAAATCATTGTTTTCCGTTTATATTTACATCTAACACAATTTCCCAACTCGTATGGAAATGGGGTTTGTAGGTGTATTATTACATTCTGTTAAAGACTCTTCAAATAAATCACAAAGGGACATTCAAGTGTGTACGTAAACATTAGAATGAAACTGTAATACAGTATTTTTTTTACACAAAATCACAATGTCAATCTAATTTTTCACTCATTCATGTGATGTGTTTCAGCTTCCATGATGGCAACTAAAAAGCTTCTTATTCTAGCTAGCATCAGGCAACCAATGGCTGACCATAGCAACAAGGTAACACACATTCAGCAATAAACAAGACATGAGGAATTCCGTCCAAATGAAACTTTGACACTTGTATGTGGACCCAGGTGAAGAAGCGCGTGGTTCAGGTCATCAGCGCCATGGCTCATCATGGTTATCTAGAGTTAGACGGAGGAGAGTTACTGGTACGATTCATAGTTCAACACTGTGCCCTACCAGACACATATCAGGTATGCCAATACCAGTAACCTCACAGTTATGACGTTTACACCTGCACTAATCTTACCCTCTTGTAAAGTTAATTGTCAAACTACATTTGGTTAACAATGGTTGGATTTATACAGTGGTTATGTTGTTTTTCTGTTTGCAACTTTTCTCTGAAATAAGCCCATGACACTAGACAAATACATGTATTTGTGTGTCTTAGAGGGGTCCAAAACCTGCAGACCCAGAAGAGGTAACAAACGAGGCACTGAGGTCAATGTGTGACAACACCCTTCATCTCCTGACCACAACTGTTGGGCGACTGGCTGATGTATGTAATGTATCAGTTTCTACATCTCCAAAAAGAACTTTGAAACTTGACCTTCCAACAAGTCTTGTTTGAGTTCCAGTCCCAATACAATCTTGGTTTCCAAACTTAATTGGTTCTTAAACAGAGTTCGTAAATGTAAAATGTTATTTATTGAAGCTAATTTCTCTGTAAGAAACGATAAATAGGTCCTAGTTTAAACAGAAGTCTATATTTTATTAAAATTTTGTACGCTTTAAATACAATATAAAGCGCTATACAGGGCTGTATATCAAACAAACTTAACACAACAGTGATGAATCAATTTTGTATTTATTAGCAAAACCAAAGAAGAACTAGCTGAACTCCTATGCAGCCGCCCTGCTGGCACTTACACACGCTGTCACAAGTCCTGCGATGCAGTAACAGTTTGTAACAATTATTAGGACTAGAAAATAGATCCACTTTATCTTGTTGGTTAATCTTTTTGATGTGCAGCGAAAAGTAGGGGAAAGAGGAGGCAGTGTCGACAACGCTGTGGATACTTACTGAATGTGTCAGAGCACACTTCACTTGTTCATGGAGTTCTTTGGACTCCTATTGACCTATCAAAACTAGAAAAATGCTACAAGGCGGCTAAAAGTCATTAGAAAGGCACAGAAAGTAGGATATAGGACAGTAGCTATTGACCCCGTGCAAACACGGGGTACCTTACCTGGTAAAGTTTGCACAATGAGCTGGGCGTAAATACAGGTGCATGTCACTTGATGGCAACTTTTAATGGTTTTCTGTTCTTTTTTAGGTACTCTGGCCAAAGCTCCTCAACTATCTAACACCTTCACTGTACAGCAATGCCACAACTCCACTGTGTAGGAGTTTGATTGTACTTGGTAGCAAGAAAAAGGAAAATAAGGATCCCAGCTTTAGCATTGACTTTTCACAGGAAGGTAAATGTAATATTTATTACCCATGTGTGTTAATATAACATTTGCTCTGTACCATGTGGGCACTTATAAGTCTTTGACTGCATACAGTATACAACAATATTTTGCATACTTGGAACTGGTCCTGTTCTGTTTCATGAAATCCAGACTAATTATTAGTTTTTTCCCTTTTAGTCAATCTGCCTGCTCCTCAAACACTGTTGATCAAACTGTTGGTAAGTACAGCCACCAAGTGAACACATAAGAGTAACTTGACTTGTTACCTTGGGTGGTTGCTTTGGTTCATTCCAGATGAATGCAGCATTTCCATTCAATAGCAGAGGTCATGGTGCTCCATCACTGTCCCTCCTCCGAGTCCTCTCTGTTAATATTCACAGCAACACAGACGCTCTTTGGGACAAAGAGATTCCTCCTGTGCTGGCAGTACTGGAGGGTAAGCAGCAGACATTTGCTAAGGGTAGAACATTATGCTGGTGCACACAACATAATCATTCTGTTATTGATTCCAGAATCCACAGCAGAGAGTCTTGATAAGAAAAGATGGGATGAAAATGTGCTGGAGGTGGGCTTTAAAAAAAAAAAAAAATCTTAATATTCACTATTGTTGTAAGTCTATTTTGAATATTAAAAACAAAGATCATACAGTTTACTCATAACATAGTCTTTGATGTTTAAAGGTTGGAAAATATAATATTTGAGTATTCTAGACTATTATTGATTTCCTTAAAAAAAAAAAAAAAATTCCCAAGTAGCACTGTTGAAATAATTTTTATGAATTACCTCTAATTATTCCATTTATGAGAGCGCGTTTGCAACCATAACACAAACATAGTATCTGGCAGACTGACATCAACAAAATAATGCAATCGTCTCCAGATCCTGTCTAAAACTTTGGTTGCTGTTGACGATGACAAGTGGGTGTGCCAGTTAGCAGCAGAAGCAACAAGATATTTGTCCACATATAACAACGCTTTGGAAGAGAAGGTATGTGCCTAAAAGCTGTTTAACTGACCAAAGTGCTGCAACCTGTCAGTAACATTTTAAAGTACAGTATAACTTATTTTTCCCCCATAGAGTTTCCTGTATCAGTTTATCGGAGTGGCTCTCCAGCACTCTTTCAATAAAGAGTTTGTTAAAAAACAGCTGCAGGAAATCCTCCTTACAGCACGACACAATGATGCTGTTGAAAGACAGGTACTATCAACCAAATTCTAAAAACCTCTTTTGCTAGTTTTGGCTTCATCTTACTCTTAGGAAAAAATGTTGACGTCCATCCATCCATCCATTTTCTACCGCTTGTCCCTTTTCATTTGTCAAATGACCCCAAGATTAGGTGTATTCGGGTAGTCCACAAAAGTCGCATATCGATAAACATTAAATTTAGTGGTGTTTCTAATCTTAAAATGAATCATTTTTAATTTTATTTGTGTGAAAGGAAGAAAATATTTCATTTTGAATTTTTCAATACTTTGATATATTAATACTACACTTTTTAAATACAGACTTCACTTCCTTTGTATGGAGTTTAATGTTCTCCTGTGCATGTTTGGGTTTATGAATAATCTTTTCTCACACATGCATGTTAAGTTAAAGGACTCACAGCGTCCAGGTGACCGGAATTTCCCTAACAAGTTCCCATTTTGTATTTTTTGCTCCTGAAATTGTATCTGGAAGTAATTTCCCATAACATTAATTAATTTTTTAATAATCGGTAGATAACTAACTGTACTTAAAATAATTATTACTTTATATGCCGCCACTTATATGCCACTGTCTTGGTGTGACGTCATCTTCAGAACTGGAGCCCATTTTCCTGCATAGTGTGGATAAGAGCATGTAAAACTATTATTTTGATCACTTAATTGCATGTTTTTATTATTGTGGTCCATGATTATTTCAAAAGTGATATGGTTAACATTATGAGCAAAAAATACAAATTTCATTTCATTCAATTTCCAAACTTCCTTGCTTTTCCATATATACCATAGCATTTGTTATCTAATGCTCTTTCCGCATCAGTGGAAGAGGACGCCAAATAGAATATTAGCGGCTTCTTTTTCTTTCTTTTTTGAAGAATCTGAACTGCTTTTCTTTTTCCGTTCTTCTTCAATTTCAGACTGTCTTTCTCCTCTCAAGGGTACTTCTGATTTTCGTGCTTGCATTTGGGTTTGAGTCTCCAGGACACTTTTTCTTCAAAGTCAGAATCATTAAAATGATTGCTGCATATTACACTCCTCTCACTTGGTCCGTCCCATTTTAAGAAAATCAATTTGACTGAAGAGGTCCATGCTTTCCTCATATTCCCATCATTTGGAAATGTTTGCAGGCTGACCCCTTCTTTAGTTGTATTGCTACAACCTGCAACATTGCATCTGGCAAAATTATTTGATAATTATTTTAATTTCTGTGTGAAAATACCATATTTTGGCATGAAGATTCCACCATAGGGCATACTACACAATTTAAAATCGCCTCTAGTCTTCTGTAGGTGACTTTACCAGGGTGATGTAGGCCTTGCCACGAATTGAAGATAAAAGTGGATGTTCCAAAATGTGCTGAAACTTGATAGAAAACAAGCCTAATATCACTGCTGTGTCTGTTTTGGGGGACTTTTACCTAGACTTCATTTTAGGTCCAGGACTATGAAATAATTGTCGGTCAGCTTCAGAGGTTGTTTTTTTTAACTCAGTGGAGACACTAATTGTCCGTGTGTGTATATGTTTTTTGGCCTGTGATTGACTGCGATTAGTCCAGTGTTGCCCTCACCGCTCACCAAAAGTCAGCTGGGATCGGTTTCAATTTACTTGTGAAGCTGAACAAGATGTGCAGTTTAATTAATTGATACACGAATGAAAACTTGAGTACCTATCTCTGTTTCTCTGTTATCCTTTGTCAGGGTGTGGCTCTGGGCATTGGGTTGTGTGCCAACAGCCATCTAGAAGGAACTCTGGCCAAGCTGGATGAGTTTGGAAAATCCGATGCATTCAAGAAATCCCCTAGCATCTTTAACTTGCTTAAGGTAAATAGAACATTTATAATATTTTTATTCAATCAACTGAGTTTGAATTTCGCTGTGTCTGTTCTGCCCTCAGGATCGTAATGATGTTGAGCTGGAGAAAGTCAAAAGCACGTTAATCCTTTGTTATGGTCAAGTGGCTGTCAACGCTCCCCCAGAAAAGATCCTAAATCGTATTGATCAAGACATTCTTCGCTGCATCAGCAAACATTTTAACACTAAGGTAATGCAAACGCCATGGTGATACATTTATGACAAGCCATTTATATAGTTTGTTTCCCATTTTGGTCTTTTTAATAGAAAAAAATTATTTAATGGTAAATTTAAATTTAAAAGAATAATTGTAATCGTTATACATGTATTACCTTTTACAGTATATTTGACGATATACATGTATATTTTTCTTTCATCTGTATGAAAAGTGTTTAAATGATGCAAGGATTTAGATGATTATATCGCTTCGTATCATTTAGGATTTATCACCAGTGGCAGTTTTGTCTAACATTGTAGCTAAATTTTATGAATGTAGTTGACAATGTGAGAAAGTTTATTTTGTGCTTTTGACAGAAAATAGTCTTATGATTATACATCTATTTCATACAGGTTCTGGGAATTAAAGTAGAGACAAAGGTATTGTCACTTGGTTAGAGGGGCTATCACTTTTCCTAGTTAACTTTTGCTACTTTCCTGTTCTGATGCACACGTTTGTGGTGATGCTGCCTTTGAACACTTTACTGAATGTTCACAAACATCTTGTTGATTGCATAAATGACTGCACTGACCAACTTCTTAACTTCCTTACGCAACAAGCTAATTATTGACATTATGACCACAATGTCATTATGATTATAATGTGAATCAAATTTACATTATGATGGGAGCATTTGTGAAAAAAAATCATTTGTGTGTTTTAAAACAGTACACAAACATGTATAGATTTTGAATAGGGTTGAAGTAAAAGTAGTATTGACCTTTTTAAATATATTCATAGATAAACATATTGCACAAGAACAATATTGCTGTAGTTCCTGTGTTGTCATAATTGGTATTATCTCTTGATTTAATTTCAAATGAAATTGCTTTAATATTTTTAAAAATCTATTATATTTTACTGAATGCGCCATGAATGCTGACCTGAGACTATTTTAAAATTCTCTTTGTGGCTCTTTTTAACAGCTTTTTAATTTCTGTCACCTTTTACACCAGAGCCTGTGGGTAGGGGTCTCTTGAACCAATCTACTCTAATCAACACTGACTTAAAACCTCTTTCCATCTGCTCCTAATCTTCAATTTGAATCTTCCTTAACACATTACTGAAGTCATTTTTGGCTTTGCTCATGTTAAGATGTTACTGGTGGTGGCACATTTCTTTCTTTTGGGGGCCGGGGGAATTTTTTTAATTTTCTGTCCTGTCACTGTACCTAATGTGTTCTTACATTATGTCTACTTGTGTTCGTGTATTTGTGTGTGTGCCCAAATTTCAGGATCTGACAATGAAACTGAGTTTGATCCAGAGTGTTGGACTTGTTGCAAAAGCCATCAGCGAGTGTGTGAGAAAACAAGGCTACATCTTCTCTCGTAAACAAGAGCTAATTGCGATCATGCTGGTGAGTGCAGGGCACTTAATTTACTTTAGGAAACAATGTACTGTATTTATGAATGTATAAAATGTATATAAACAGGGGCAACTCATTACCGTATTTTTCGGACTATGAGTTGCAGTTTTTTTCATAGTTTGGCCGGGGGTGCGACTTGTACTCAGCAACGACTTATGTGTGAAATTATTAACACATTACCGTAAAATATCAAATAATATTATTTAGCTCATTCCCGTAAGAGACTAGACGTATAAGATTTAATCGGATTTAGCATTTAGGAGTGACAGATTGTTTGGTAAACGTATAGCATGTTCTATATGTTATAGTTATTTGAATGACTCTTACCATAATATGTTACGTTAACATACCAGGCACGTTCTCAGTTGGTTATTTATGCGTCATATAACATACACTTATTCAGCCCGTTGTTCACTATTCTTTATTTATTTTGATTTGCCTTTCAAATGTCTATTCTTGGTGTTGGGTTTTATCAAATAAAACGACTTATATGTTTTTTTCCTTCTTTATTACGCATTTTCGGCAGGTGCGACTTATACTCCGGAGCGACTTATAAGCCGAAAATACGGTACATTAAACTATATTTGAAAAGGTAATGACTTTCAGTACTAAAAGTTAAATGCTCTCTATTAAAACAATTAATTATATTACAAAAACGTTTTGATTTATATTATGTTTCATCAATAAAATCGTTCAATGAGTATAAGTAATGAAATTTGATTAAATCCAAAGCACATGAATTGCCTGGAACTTAAGATACACAGAAATAGTTTCTGCATGGCCACTGCAATGGAGGTCACTTAAAAGCAGTGTATGGGTGGGTGGCAGCGAACAGTTGTGATTTTAAATGTTTTTATGTTTTATGCCCAAATGTTAAAAGTGCAATTTCAATTTCAATGTAGACTAATTTGAAACAAGATGTTAGGAATAGACAGAACGGATGCTTCTGGGGTATCGTTGGGAAAGGGACTTTACAACGATAATAGAACTTTGCATCCTGCTAACACTCAAACCAACAAACAAAATTTCACCTCACTCTTTTATTTATGATTACTTATTTATTTGTTTTCTTGGACAGGATTTTATTAAGGCAGAACCTGCCGATGCACTTCGGACTCCAGTGCGCCACCTGGTGATGGGCACCTGTACCAACCTCATGTATCCTCAAATGCTCTCTTTAGGGTTTCTTCATTGAAAGAAACTGTTGACATTTTATTCTCTGTATAAAAAAAACTAAGAACTCTTGAACTTATCTTTGCTAACCTAATGAGACGCAGTTCAAGTTTCTACCTTTTTCTTTTCCTTCTGGTTTTACCTTTTGACCTTATATACCTCAGTCTTTTGGACCCCGCACTGAGTGAGAATGAAACCTTTGACTTGCTGAAGGTGTGTGTGACCAGTGTGTTCTCTCTACCACTTGAGACAAACACTCCAGAGAAAACTAAAGAGGAGGAAATACTAGACCCCAAACAAAGAAAGGTGAACATATAATTGTGTTTTGTGACCATTAGTCTGCACCGCTCTAATATGATACAAACATTTTTGAACCATGAATTTTACATGTGCATGCTGCACAAACATTGTGGAATTAATCAGAATATCACATGTGTGCAGGCATTGTACCATGACACATTGGCTGCACTGCAAGTCTTACTTAACAGTGTGCTAGCCAAGGATCCCACGCCTGATAGTCTACAGAGTGTTTTCAAGGTAAAGACATAGTTTTTTCTATTCTCAAGCTGTTATTTTATTTTATCCACTTAACTTTTTTATACTTGTCTATATTTTTTTATTCAGTCCATGTTTATCTAGTTGATGTCTGTGTTCTTTGTCTGACATTGTTCAGATAAGGTTTTCTTTCCCATGGATTTAATAATTTGTGCACACTAAACCATTTTTGCTGCACTTTTTTTTTCAGAGTTTACCTATCGTTCACAATCATGACGATGGATATATTTTTTTAAGGCATTCTAACACGTAAATAAGTTTGCCTACAGTGGAGCCAATAGGATGTCCTCTATTCTGCCCATAAAACCCAATTTTTAAAAAAACAAAACATCCAAAAAGCACCAAAACTACTCTATTTACTTTTCCTGACTTTAACATTGATTAAATATTAGTGATATTGTTATAAGTGTTAATGCAGACAGACTATTTATAGCAGCACCGTGATCACTTACTTGTGTGCCAATGTTGACATGATCGACTGGTAAACTGCTTCCTCGATTCATTTGCTCGTGAAAGTTTATCATAGATATAAATCATGCCTCTCACCTGGATAGCCGTAGGACAAGAATGTAATCCAACATTTGTGTACACTTTTACCTCCAAATAGCGAGAACGACATGGTTTCACACACACACACACCACACTGCCAGCCACTTTTCCTTTGTGAGGATTATGACTAACTTTTTTATCTAAAACAGGAATATAACAATTCTGTCAGTTGGTATTGTAATAACAGCAGACATTGTACAGTAAGTTAGGTTTTATTATGTTTGATGGCTGTCATTAACTCTGGAATGAGTAGAAATCAGTGATTTAGGAGGGGCGGAAAAGCGAATGTTGTGATGGTTTTTAAATCAATGTGCTTAAAATGATCAAAATACATAAATATTAAATGTTGTTATAAATGTGCCTGTTACTACATTACATATATACTTACATAATGTATGTAAAACCCTAATGGAGGTTTTTGGATATTTTAAGGGGATTTTATAGGCAGAAAAGAGTGACTCCCATAGGCTGCCATGAAAGTGGACTTTCAAAAAAAAAAGTGTTCTTAAATAAGGATTGTGAATAATAGGCAAAATAAAAAAAAGTGAAGTTTCCCTCAAACATTTAGTTTGAGTAATGTCCCGTATTGAATAAAAATATGGTTAAATAATTTTGTATTATGTTATTGAGTCGGATTGCATAGAAGGTATTCATTTCAAAAGAAAGATACACGACTGAGAAAACTATTGGTGTGTATTCTAGGGCTGTCACACCTAAAGGTTGTAATATTCTGCTTACAAAATGTTTGGTAAATAGCCTAAGGCAAGTATTGTCTCATTGAAATTATTTGTGGGTTTGACACTTTGTCTGGGTTTCACATGTCATTACATTGTTTGACTGGCTTCTATAACTGAATATTAAATGGTCACTGAAACCAATTTTTTTTTATTTCCTATGAAGGGGTAATTAGTTTATTAAGCCTCAACAATATTTTCCCATCTGTTCCTCTGTCGTCTGACATACCTTAATCTCTTCCTGCACCGTGCAGCATGTTGAATGCTGGCTGAGCTCACCGCAAGACCATGAGAGAGAGAGAGCTATCACAGCCACTGCTCGCATGTTGACTCACTACTTGGACAATATGACAGTAAAGGTGAACCCTGTCAACCCTTGTCTTGCTTTATCAGAAAGTTTATGTGACATGTTATTGAACAGTTTCTCACTTCTGTCTGTGTCTAGAACATGGTATCCTTTCATAACTTTGGAGCTCTGCTTGGGCGACTATCTCCGCGCTGCTCCGACCCTCACCTGGTTGTACGCACCACCACTATAGACTGTATTTACATACTGCTGTCTATCCAGCTACGCTATGAAGGTGAAAACACTCACTCATATTAAATGAATATGATTTTTATTTATTTATTATTTTTACTTTACAATATATCGTTCTTTTTCTTTCTCTGTTCTTTTTTCCTTCCGTCATTTCTTCTTACTTTCTTTTCTTATTTTTTCATTAATTTCTTTCCTGCCTTCTTTCATTTTTTTCTTCTTCTTCCCTTATTTCCTTCCTTCTTTCCTTTTTTTTTTCCTACTTTTCTTCTATCATTCATCTTCTCTTTCTTCACTTCTTTTTCTAATCTTTCTTTCCTACTTTCTTTTTGTATCTATTTCCTTATTTCCTCTTCTATTCTTTATTTTTCCTCCATTCTTCTTCCTTTTCCCTTTTCTCTTTTATTTTCTCCTTTTTTCCTTTTGTTTTTGATTGTGTTTATTTCTTTCCTGGAGTGTTGCATTCATTCACTAAATGGAAAATTGATTGGCATACACGGCCGTTATACATGTTACACGCTACTCGCTAACGGTGCGTGTAACCGCAACAAACATCAGTAGACGCAAAGTTAAATCATGAAATGCAACCTTACCCGAACAAAAACGTTGCATATTTATCCAAAAGAGTGTTGATACCAATTTCCTTGACCCAGCCACACACTAAGAAGTTGTGGACCTCCATTCTTTTCCAAGTTTCCATCCGTTTTGTTGTGCAGAATATAGCGTCTGGAGTACAGTAGTTCAATATGTCTGAGAACGTGACCAATGTATATTGTTCTATTCCATTGCTTAATTGGATTTTTGACGTATCTGCTTTTTGCAGGAAGATTTAAGCCTGTTTTGTACTGTAATAGTTCGCCTGCTGTACAATAGCCATCTTAGCTTGGTTGACCACCACCGGTTTTCACTTCTGGGAAGAAGTCACGTGTCAGAATACAAGCAATGGAGTGCACCTAACTATAAGCCGCACTCACCTATTTTTTGGGTTGAATGTAATTTTGGAAATATATTCTTTAAACCGTAGAAAGTAAATATTTACACAGACGCTTGTTTTCTTTAGCAAATTTTAACAAAAGACAGCGCCTGTAACGCTGAAACCGCTGAAGTTGTACTTTCTGTTTTGAGCCACGGCGGTTTCCTTTTTTCATGACTGGGTCTTTGGCTTTGGGGCTTCATTTGCAATTCATCATATGTTCTCCATGACGAGAGCGAGTCCTTAATAAAGGCTTGACAATCATTCAGTCAGCAATTTATGCTGACTGAATGATTGTCAAGCCTTTATTTGTTATAATTGTGATCTTCAAAGCTGAAATTTTTTGAAACCCCGTATTTTCTGAGATTTTCAACTCAAGGTTATCTTAAACTGTAAGCAATAATCAAAATGTTAATAAAAGGCTTGACATATCTCACTTTGCATAAAATAAGTTAATATCACATTACTAACAGTTACATTCTTGTGTAATTTTCAAATGATTTATTTAATTTTAATTCTGCAAAGAATACTAATTGATTATATTTTCCCAAAAAGTATTTTTCTCTATGTATGTGCGTGAGGTCATGTTACCTCTCAACTACACTTAATTGATCCTAATCCACCTTTTTTTTCGTCTTTTTTTTTTCCAACTGAGAATCAATTAAAAAAATAATTAAGGAACCAAATAAGAATTGAATGAGAAATCAGAACCGCAAAGATCTCTTCAATTACCATCCCTACCCAAGACAGTACAAAAACAACAGATTTTATAATAGGATTGTACAGCGACAATTTATTTCCTATCATTACAAATCCAACTAGAATAACAACAGACTTTGCCACGTTAATAGATAACATTTTTACCTATGAGCCGTAGAATGAAATAACAGCAGGACTACTACTCAACGACACAGGTGATCATTTCACTGTATTCAGTATTTTACACCTTGTTTTAATGCTTTTATGATGTTTTTACTCTGTAGAACTTAGATTGTATTTGCATTACACTTAACATTT
Organism: Nerophis ophidion; assembly: GCF_033978795.1. Classification (NCBI taxonomy): domain Eukaryota; kingdom Metazoa; phylum Chordata; class Actinopteri; order Syngnathiformes; family Syngnathidae; genus Nerophis; species Nerophis ophidion. The sequence continues at coordinate 55,689,558 of NC_084621.1, read as the reverse complement.
GAACAACAAATGTAGTATTATTATTATTATTATTATCAAGGACAGCACTGGTAAGGGGAACCGCTGGATCACAAGGGTAATACTGAAGTCCTGCAAAAAGAAAATTTATCTGTACGGAAAACACAGAACTAAAGAAACCAAAACACAAATATAAAACATATAAAAATAACACATTTCCGTAACTTATTGGGACAACACAAAAATCGCTTTCAAGGATTGTGGAACAATTTAAATGGTATTAAAAAAAAACAAAAATAAAGAAGATCAGAAATATGTCATAGAAAATAAAGGCACTAAGGGAATAACTGATTAATTTAACACCTTTGTTAATGTTGGACCCATTTTAGCAAATCAAATTGTACAATCAAAAACACTGTTAAATTTTATGAACAAATTATTTAATACAACTTAGAATTGTTTTCTTTATTTCTCCTGTTTATGAAAATTCCATCCATCCATCCATTTCTACCGCTTATTCCCTTTTGGGGTCGCGGGGGGCGCTGGCGCCTATCTCAGCTACAATCGGGCGGAAATTAGATCACTGAAATTGTAATTTTTTTGAGAAACAAGACGTCAACAGATTGCTGTGATATAGACATCTCTCTGGTCAAATAAGTTGTTGATTATATAGTTGTTATCTTCTCCTATTTATGCAATATTTATTTTATAAAAGGTGTCTTAACAATGAAAACAGCACAAGTTTTCTCAGTTTTAAAAGTGGAGCTGAGCATCAGTTTACCAAATAAAGACTTATTTATTTACTCGCACAGTTTTAAAAAATCCTAGAAAAATTATGTCTTTAGAATCTTATGAAACTAAACTGTATTCTCTTTGCCAATGATACAAGCCTGTACTGTTCTGGGCAAGACCTTGGCCAGCTCTTTGAGACCGTATAGAGTTCAATTTTAATCTAAAGCAATGGTTTGATGCTAATAAACTATCAATCACTTTAAATTAAACAAAACATACATTTTGGAAATAAGGAAATGAACATACCATGTCACATAAGTGTTGGGGACGCCGTGGCTCGGGGGAAAGAGCGGCCGTGCCAGCAAATTTAGGGTTCCAGGTTCAATCCCATCTTCCGCCGTGCTCGCGGGGTGTATAACAAAGTCAGGAATAGTCATGGATGTAAAGGATTCTGGGTATTTGTTGTGTTGCGTTTATGTTTTGTTACTGTGAGGATTTTCTCTCGGAATGTGTTTGTCATTCTTCTTTTGTTTGGTTTCACAATGTGGCGCATATTAGTAGGAGTGTTAAAGTTGTTTATATCACAACCGTCAGTGTACTCTGTCACCCAGTACGCCTTGCAATCTCATACATGTGCCGATGATGGAAGCAGCGAAATGCATGTGTCCGGTCGGCACGCAAATAGCATTCCGTGAATGGCGGGCGTGATTACGTTCAAGAGGACGCAAATAGCATTCCGTGTATGGCAGCCACGATGAGGTTCAAGAGGACGTTATGAGTAATATCACGGCACGCCCTTACTGTTGTAGTCCGAATGAAAATTGGAGAACGTTTACTCCGGGTGATGTCCAGGAGAGGCATTGAATTCCGGAATCTCCCCGCAACAATTTGGGGGGTCCCGCATCAGAGTTGCCAAAGAGCCGCGGGTTGCCGACCTCTGCTTTAGACTAAACAACAGTAGTTAATACTATGATCAATGATAACAAAAAAATATATTTGGTATATACAGTAAATACTAATGGAAATATAAGTGTTTGCATATAGTATATTACTGGTACAAATGTTCAACATGTATGAGTATATATGGATATTACGTAATTGTTGGTGTGTAATTACTGTGTATATATTTGTATAGTTATTTTTGCTGTGTTCAAGGTGTATTTGTGTTTAAAGGAAATGCAAAACGTTTTTACATGTCAATGAAGCTCAAGTTTAGAGTTTGTATTTGACTCTGGTAATAGGGTGTAGGTGAAATAAGTGTTTAACTTCAGCTTAAACCCTTTTGGTCTGTAAAATTGTTAATTTATGGATATAAAATTGTTTTATTTCGTTAACAACTGACCGATGAAATAATAAACTAAAAAACTAATTAAAAGTAAAATTTCACCTTTGAAATGTGAATTCCAGGTTTTGCTTTAGACTACAAAGATGAAGCTGTGGATGGCCTTTTGCTTCTCAAAGGCAGACTAGAAAACCCTGACCATTCAGTTCTCTACAAGACTTGTGCTGAGCTCACCAAGGTACACATTTTAAAGCACACATCCAATCAAAAAATCTTGGACTTAAAAAAATAAAAAATAAAGTATTACATTTTATTTCTATTATACATTGAGATATGGTTACATATTGTGTTTTCCCTCGATAACCAGGATAAGATGGAGGTTAGCGCAACAAACTGGTGATCACTATCTATGTTCTTGTGTGCTTCAGGTGATTAGTAAGCGTCTACCTCAACAGCAGCTGGCGACATTTGTGTTCATGTTGTTTGAGGGGTTGGTCGACAGTCAGACAAACTGTTGCAGAGCTTCATCTGTCATTCTCAACACTCTGCTGAAGAACAGAGGAGGCGGACTACAAGAGATGGTAGTGTGCATGCTCACATCACTATGCTTTGTGCTTGTTGCATCCGTTGAATAGAGTTTAATCTCCATTGTTAGGTACCCGAGATGCTGGAAGTGCTTCATGTGCGATTGCAGAGCATCACTGAAGAACAGGTAGAGGAAAACGGTACAATGGTCATCATAGCAGATATTTGTTTGCATTAGTTTGTGCGGTTACATAGTTTCTTCATGTTTAGAATAGCAAAGTTATCCATAGCTAATTATATTTACTATGTTATTGCATGATGGTTTCATACCTCGTGTACCTGTGTTTAGGTCAGAGTGGCAGTTGGTCAGACAGTATTAATCCTGGCATCACAGCATATCCAGACTGTTGTTGATACACTAATTAACAAACCGCTTCCATATGACAGGTATGTACAAAAATATTATAATGTTTACCTGCACAATCACAAAAGGACATAACTTATTCCCCTTAGATATGTATTCCAATGTGTACTTTCTTCTTCTTAGAACAGACTAGACCAATGCACAATATATCGTTTTTCCTGTTGTTTTTAGCTGGACCAGTGAAATGTGGATGGCTTTGGGAGCAGACCCAATAGTAGCCAATCAGATTATAGAGATGGTGATGGAGAAACTTGCTATCATGGCGCCCTACGTGGACAAGAAAGAGTCTATGATCAGAGGAGGAACCACCAAGATCGCTACACATAAGCCACTTGCTGTAAGTGATAAACACACAGAAATGCCGTATTGCAATTACATGTTTATCTGTATACAAATGTGTTTGTTCTTTGTTTGTAGATGACATGTGGTCTCAAAGAACTCTTATTAAATGGCCAGAGCCAAGAGCCAGCACTAAGTCAGTTTCCTCAGCTGTTTTCCTGTCTCACTGTCAGAATGGGAGCTAGTGTCGGAGTGTCCGCGCCAAAGGATAAAAACAACAAAAACGCTGCCTCGGTCCACGTTGCAGGGTTTGGCGTATTTATTGTCTTAATTGTGCTGCCTTTGTAAAGCATATATGATTTCATCTAGAGACTGATAAATTTTTCTGTGTGCGTGTGTAGAGTGGCAGCTGATGCACTGAGAATATTGCTAGCAAGAGCTCAGCTAGATGCGGTGATGAAAAGACTGGATGATGATAATGCTTGGGATGCAATAAAGGAACAGAATGCACACATCACTGGAGTTACGCTACTAGCAAGGTAAATCAAAAGTACACAATGTTACCAGATGAATATGTTTCAAGTTTTATGATATTATGTTTGACCACTGGAAGGGACGGTCACTATTATGCAAAACCAACTTTTCTTACCTGTTAGTACCTGTTTTTGTGTATTTGGGATTCCCAAGGATCTCCCAAAATATTAAATCAATCCATGAAAGCCTGGTGTAGATATTTATAAAATATTGCCTGCTTCCAAAATAGCTGTATGAAATTGAGATTTTACTGACGTATTTTGCCTTGGTTATGTCAGCGATAATCTTCATATATGGTAGTGGTTTATTTAAAGAGCTTTACGCGAATCTGCCATTTTTTTTCCAGTTGTAGTCATTAAAATAAGTTCTTTACTTTTCTCTATCTTCTTGTTGTGGGGCAAACTGCCTCATACATGCACATTGCAAAGCATGTCTATTTATAGAGCACAATTTGTACACAAATCAAAGTGCTTTACATAAAATTACTGGAAGGCAAAAATATAAATATTAAATCAAAATACAGATTAAAATCATAAAATAAAATGATCATAAAACAATTATAATTCAAATTAAAATCATTCATATACTGTAAATACAATACTTTCAGTTGTCATGCACAATTAATTGCACAGTATAGGACACATAATAAGTACACTATCTGGAGTACAGGGCAGGCGAGTGGGGGATCCTATGTTCGTGGATAACTCCTCTTGCAGGGGGCTCCCCTCGTCTCTTTTAATGCACAGCATAGGACACATAGCAAGAGTGGTCCTCAGGTCCTGTTGATCAGGGGCAGTAGCTCCACAGCCACAGATCCACTTTTAACCACTAATATCACAGGTGGCGACTTGTCCAGGGTGTACCCTGCCTTCCGCCCGATTGTAGCTGAGATAGGCGCCAGCGCCCCCCGCAACCCCGAAAGGGAATAAGCGGTAGAAAATGGATGGATGGATGGATCACAGTCAAAATGAAAGCTTGTTCCCATAGGCACCATAAACTGTTAATAATGTTTAGACAAAAGTGTATATTATATATATATATATATATATATATATATATATATATATATATATATGTATATCTATATATATATATATATGTATGTATGTATGTATGTATGTATGTATGTATGTATGTATGTATGTATATATATGTATATATGTGTATATATATATGTATATATATATAAATTGTATATATGTAAGTGTGTGTGAATTTAAATGTATTATATATAGATAATATATAACATCTACGCAGCAAACACTGGACTGAATTATATTATATATATTATTGTATTATATATTGTAAATATATATTGTATAGGGGTGGGACCTAATAAGTTTACTTCTTCCCACTCCCTTTTGAGCCAATCTTGACATCTACAAAAGATTAGTCACATGTAGTGTTTTCAATGTAGGTGTAAAAATAATGTATTTATATATTTCTTTTGTATTTTATGTCATTCTCTTGTTTTGTTTGCAATGCTCAAAATAAACCATTCAGTCATTAAATAAAAGCGTTTTCAGCCTGGATTTTAACATTGCCAATGTTGAGGCTCGTCTCACATCTTCTGGAAGACTATTCCAGATTTTAGGAGCACAAAACTGAAACGCCGATTCACGATGTTTGGTCCTGACTAAAGGCAGCAGGAGGAGACCACTCCCTGAGGTTCTCAGAGCTCAAGATGGTTCTTATTGGTCCAACATGTCTTTTATGTACTTTGGCAAAAGGCAATGAAAACCTTTGTACACAAGCAGAGCTATTTATAGTCTATTATCTGAGCAACAAAAACCCAGTGCAGTCATCTAAACACTGGACAGATATGGTCATAGTTCCTGGTACTAGTAAGGACTCGGGCAGCCGCGTTTTGGATTTAGTGCAGCCACTTTTAAATTCGTTCACAGAGCCATGTAAGAAGGCCATTACAGTAGTTTAACATGTTGGAGACAAAGGCAAGGATTAGTGTTTCTAAGTCTGATTTAGAAATTATACCTCTGATTTTGGCAATGTTTTTCAGGTGGTAAAAAGCTCCTGATTGTATTGACTTAATGTGGTCGTTAAAATTCAAGTCTAAATCCATTATTACCCCTAGATTTCTAACCTGATTATTAGGTTTCAGGGAGAGGGTCTGTAGGTGACTAATCGTTTCTCTTTGCTTTTGTGGGCCAAACACAATGATTTAAGTTTTGTCTGAGTTTAGCTAACAAAAATTGTCTTGCGTTCAAGACAATTGAATCAACAGGCCGACGTTCACCTGCCATCCATTTATGAGCCTTCCCCTAACAGCCGCAGACCCAACTGCTGGTTTTGGTCTAACCAAACAGTCGAAGAAAACACAGATATGATCTGATAAAGCAGCATCGATAACATTCTCGTGTGAAATAGCAAGACCTTTAGTAATGATCAAATCTAGAGTGTGGCTACTGTGGTGGGTGGGCTCCTTTTTACGTGCTGAGTTACACCAAACATTTTAAGGACAGCACTGAGTTCTTTAGCTTGCCTGTCAATTGCTACACCCACAAACATTTAAGTCCTCTGTGTTGATCAAACAGTCAGTCAATGGACACAACTGAAAGTTATTCCATTAAATCATCAATACATGATTTTGAATTATGTTGCGGTTTGTAGATAGTGATATAATGTACGGATGATTGTTTTATTTGCATTTTGAAATACACATACTCAAAAGGTGAAAAACCCCCAAATGACAATTTGTGGGTGCGGATATGTTCCCTGAATATAGCATTAACACCCCAGCATATCTGATTTTGTTGTGTCTCAAAAAAATAAAGTGAAAAGGGAAAGTTTGAATAATAACTGCATTAGTTGCATATGCATCCTCCACTGTTACCCTTTCTAATACAAATTAGTGTATAGTTTTAACTTATCCGTCAGAGGATGATATGAAAATGCTAAAAACTACAAAATGGCTGACGGGGTGAAAACACAGCTAAAGGGAACTTCGCCTTTTGGAAATATTTGGCACATAAATAAGCCCACAAAACGGCACATACTGAACAGACTGTCAAGCTTTGCAGCTTGTATATAGTCTTTAAAACAATTATTTTGTACAATTTTGACCTAGGAACCACCAATACATGTTATATTGACCACAAAGAAGGGTTTCAAATGTTAAACAATAATACAACCCCTTTTAGACTTAAAAATTATGTTTTTGGGTCGTAGCAATTTATACTTGCAAATTTCCCCCAGGGATCAATTAAGTAATTTCTATTCTATTCTAAACTAGCAGGTGTTGCCCAACATCTTGTTCCCAAGCAAGCTAGCACATTTCTTCCTGTCACACACACACACACACACACACACACACACACACACACACACACACACACACACACACACACACCAACGTTGACTATAAGAGATCCATTCACATTAGAGATCTGCTTGAAAAAACTGTCTGAAATGTTCTAAAAAAAACAAATAAAAAAAATAAAAAAGTAACTTTTCAGGAGTTAGGGTGCTAATTTGAATAAAATAGAGATTATTTATTGATTCACCAAACTATTGACACTTATTATTGTAATATACCACTGGTTATTTCACCGGTATTGAAAACAGAATTTAAAACAATTTGTCAAAAATATGTCTCCAAAAACTGGGCTCATAAAGGATGGGTTATCTTGTATTCAGGCAATAGGGTGTTTCTTGGGTGTTTAGTGTTGGGTATAAAAAATAAACTCCAAATAAGGTGAAGGTTCAACATTCTCTTTGGACAGATTATGTTAAGGAGTCCATTGTTTTAGTAGATGACGATATGCAATAGTAACAAAGGGAATTAGCGGTAGAAAATGGATAGAAAGATGTTGAAAACACTATCAGTACTTCTACTGTTGTTTACTATGACTACTACTGGTAAGACTGATATGGTATTTCCTGTTTAATGACAAAGTATAAAATTGTTCCAGTATTATTATTGTTTGTCCAAACCCTCGTCAATACATATAACCATTGGGTTTGTTTTTAAGAATAAACTTCATTCCGCTCTTTTCCACTTTTCAGTAGAGACTGCAAAATTTAAGAATGACAGATAATTTTTTTCCAATCAGGGCAATGGCGAAACACGCTGGCCCGAGGTTGCCCGCCATCGTTGAGGGTCTGTGCCCGTCCTTGAACAGCATCTACGAGTGTCAGCGGATCACCGTTACAGCTTTTTTCTCTGAGGTGACCACCAGCAAATGTTGTCACTTTTTATTGTTGTACTAATATTTCGGTACAAATGTTAAGAATTTAGAAAGCCTGTTTAAAAAAAACATAAACTTGCCTTTAACATGACAAATATAATGTATTTCGCTTTCTAAATAGCTGTTGAACCATCACGTGGCGACAGAGTTGCTGTTGATTGATGTGTTAATGAACAACATGATGGAAAGGATATCCGATCATTGCAGCACTGTCCGCATGTTGGCGGTGAGGGGGCTTGGTAATATAGCTGTTGGCTCCCCTGAAAAGGTATGCACACACAAAAACATTCAAACACTTGTTTGAATGGAGGAAACACATATTTTTCTTCTAGGTGAACAAATATGCCAAAGAGCTGCTGGCAGCAATGAGTTCAGGCATGGAAGAGAAAGATGATCCAGGTAACTGACATGTTGGAGAACAATCCCCCATGTTACTTGTTCCTTTCTTTTGTCTGAATCAATTTAAGGTTAGGGTTATTTTGTTGAAAAGGAATTGAATGTTTTTGTTGACAAGACACATACAGTGTCAATGGATAAGAAATAATTTACCTAAATTTGATCACTGTCTTGACAGCCTACCAAACGAACTGTATTAGGATTAAAGGCAAACTAGTTTTCGGGTACAACTAAGTTGTCTCCCTGCAGGCAAGCTGATTACTCTTGAAGCCATGTCAGGCCTTTCTAAAGTTCTCGTCTACCTGGACAAGAAGAATGTCCACCTACTAGTGGTTTATATCTTCATGAAGATCAAGCCATTTTTAGAGAGCGTAAGTTGTTTTAAGTATTTTCACATCAAAATGTACCAGTAGACATGTTAGTTCTGCTGAGGAAGAGTTAATGAGAGACGTTGCATTTCCAGGAGAACGATGAGATCCGCTGTACTTCCATCCGTCTAATGGGGAACCTGTCTAAGTTTGGTTCTGGAGAGCCAGTGTTCAAAGACCAAATTCACAATGTTCTGGTCAGTCTGCTTTTACACCTCGTTGATCCAAACCCACATGTTGTAAAGGTGAGAAATGGGCTTTTCCTACAAATAGAGTCCATGTTTTTCTTAAAAGATCAATATTGACATGATACACAAGTCAAACAGACCATCGTTTTGTGTTAAATTTCATGTTGTTTTTCTTTTGTGTGCAGGCTTGTAAGTATTCTATGCGTGTGTGTGCGCCAATGGTGGGCTCAGAGCAGATCACAGCCATGCTTCAGAATCATCTCTATGAGGACAAGAGCTTGCACTACGGGGAGTTCATTAATGATCTCACGAAGTACCTGGTGAGACATGCACACACACACAACGCGCGATCTGATGTGACTTGAAGCAACAGAGGAAAATGGAGGGCATTACATGGCGACTTCTAGTATAGGTGCTGTTGATTCAGTCCGAACTATTTTCTATAAGCTAAAGCAGTCAATTATTTTTTGTTATTTTTTTGAGCTACAGACTTCAGCTGTTTCACAACTTCTTTGTGAAGCATTATTTTATTTATTATGACACTGATCTGGAAACGGGAGTTCAAAACATTCAGACACATATTGTCAAATTCAAAAGTTAGTATTTAATTGATTAGGAAATCTAGTTATATGCCCTTGTGCTTCTCTGTGATATTTTTTGCAGATCCAGGACTTTCCAGGCATGCTAAACTTCTACCACATCTCAGTCCTCCAGTTCTTTAAGAGCAACTGGTCTGAAGTTCGTGCAGGAGCTGCTATGTTCATAGGTATGGAATCAAACCGGTCTGTCCAGGTGTGCGTTTTTCCATTTTTATGTGCAATCTCTGAAACCTGTAGGGATGTTCCATTCAGGGTTTTATGACGACGATTTCAATACCGATCATACATGATCACATGTAATAACTGTACGTTTTACTTATGGTGAGTGTTATTGTCAATGCGATCAACACACTATTTAAACTAGGTCCTTTTTATTACATGAAATATTGTTAAGCTAAACAAAGTTGATAGTACGCAGTAACTAACATATCTTATCACAAGTCATTTGGTTTTTGCCCTGAAAATCCCTGTGTCCAGAGTTTACAAACATTAACAAAAATGACAAAATAATGATTTTGTGACCAAAGAAATCTCGACCATATCACTCTAGTCTCGATTATATACTGATGCTACCTTTTTGAAATTTTACCTTTTGACACTATCGATTCGTCCTCCAATGATGTGTACGCCTGGCCACGATACACACCAACATATTTTGGTGCTTAGTTGCTGTTTTATACACCTGGGGATAGGCTAATTGGCCCAAGTGTGTATGTTGTTTGTCTGTCAGTGTTGGCCCTGCGATGAGGTGGGGACTTGTCCAGGGTGTACTTAGCCTTCTGCCTGAGTGCAGCTGGGATAGATTGTGTTTGTGAATGTGTCTGTCCCTGAATAGGAAAACAGCCTGTTGCTGTTATAATCTTGACTTTTCTTATAATGGCTAACTGTAGAAATCCATCTATCCATTTCCTACCGCTTCTCCCTCTGGGGTGAATTGGCAAAATGTACATTTATACCTCTGCTTTGAGCCTGCATTTGCATCTCCTCATTCCTTCACTTAATAGGCTGCACCGGATAACTTTGATATCCCCCTTTTCATCATAAATGATTGTCAACAAGATAAAATTGCTCCTCCAGCCTTCTTCGACCGTGATGCGACGTGACGTCCGCTTCCACCAGCAGTAGCAGCATTAGATCAGTAAGGTTCATGGGAGCAGCACGTCACATCATAGGTTTTATTGTTTTTTTTTTTGTTAACACGTTCCAATTAAGCGCATTATACAAACATTTTATTTATGTATTTTTATTTGGCATTATTTTTATTTATTTATTGTTTTTTACATTCTGCAATTTGGCACCCCTCCAAAGGATGGCGCCCAAGGCAGCTGTCTGATTTTCCTGTCTAAAAAGCTAGCCCTGCCTCATCGCAGGGCCAACACAGATAGACAGACAACATTCACACTCACATTCACTCACTAGGTGTACCCTGCCTTCCGCCCGATTGTAGCTGAGATAGGCGCCAGCGCCCCCCGCGACCCCGAAAGGGAATAAGCGGTAGAAAATGGATGGATGGAAAAGCTAGCCCTGCTGTCTGCTCCTGCTTGCTCTTACTCAGTGTGTAACATGTTTAGCTTTGTGCTGTGTGTACACGACTCATTCAGAGGGTCTACTGTCCACCTCCAAGAAAGCCTTCTCCGATTTCAGATCAACATTTACAAAAAACAAAAACAAATTTCAGCTGCAGTAACACTCCCCTACTCTACTTGGGACAAAGAAATGATAATATATTACATTTATATGGCCCTTTTCTTTACGGTCAAAACAATTTCCAGTAAAAAGGGAGAAAGAACCCATCTATAATTTGCTCCACAGCGTGGTGGTGGTAAGCTAACTAACTAATAGTAAACAAGAGTTGTGGTTTCCCAAAGAGTTAATGTCACATCTGGTGTTCAACCCTGACAAAGAGCAATGAAACAAGTCCAAAATGGCTGTTCTTTAATTGACCCACAGCACCTTGTAAAAATAGAAACAAAAATGAGAAAAATACGGTAAAATTATGATACCATTAAACTACTAATAACACAAAGCTTAGAGAAGACTTACAGTATAACATTTCTTCAAGGTTGGCTTGTTCTAAGATGAAAACACACTAACATTACATGTTTTTTTCTTACATGCTCATAATGTGTTTTCTTATCAGGGTTTCTGCTGGGTAACCTTCCAGAGGAGCATCTCCCCCATCTCAATATGGGCACCATCACTAAAGGTGATACATATACCTTGTCTTTGCTGACTTTAGAGTTTGTATGTGCACTATAATGTACATGTGTTCATCCTCAGGTCTAGTGATGCTGCTCCAAGATCCCGACCCTGTGGTGAGAGTGAAGGCTGCCGAGGCCATGGGACACTTCCACTGACAGAAAGAGCAACACAGCTCTCATTTACTGGAAAGTGTCGGTCCATTATCACTTACCTATACGTCTACGTGGAAGAGAGCAATAAGTACAACTCTTTGTGTTATTAACGTTTCAAAAACCACAATGTTCATTAAATGACATTCCATTTTAATGAAGTCCACAAACGCATCAACATTGAAACACACTTGCACTTAAATAATTGTAGCTCGGTTTGTCACTTGACTTATAGTCACAATCGTGTTATATTTTAGTAACCAAAGACTCTAGCAGAGGCATGTCTGTGACATACTCGCTACACACATGCAATTTTTTTTTTAAATTACAGATATGTAGAGAATTATGTTTTTAGAAAAAATGTAGTTTCTTCAAATATTGTCTGAATGACATGTTTCTGTGTAGATATACTATTTTACTCGAGTCTGTGTGTCTGTGTGTGTGTGTGTGTGTGTGTGTGTGTGTGTGTGTGTGTGTGTGTGTGTGTGTGTGTGTGTGTGTGTGTGTGTGTAAACTGAGCTCAGTTGTCTCTAAATAATGGGGTTGGAGGGATGCCAGACAAAGCCAAATTATGTGACATTTTACTTAGCTTTTAATTTTTTGCTGGGTTTGATCTGTCTTTTTTTTGTCACATAGTCCAGCCAATCATTTTCTAGTGACAAATGATTTATAAAGTTGGCTGAGTGGCGACCAAAGGGGAAAATGTTTGAACCGTGTTGGTGCCAAGCAACATCTCATAATTAATATTGCTCCTTAATGAGCTGTTTTTTTGTTTTTTTTTAATAATACAAATTTGTTAGATTAATAATACAGGTACGACATTAACATAGCAGCCAATGGAGAATACATCTGTAGTGCAACACGTTCCTATAATTCTTTAAGAAATGTATACAAATGATTTTGTTCTCTTGTTAATTGATATGTTAAAATAGACCTGATACTTAGTGCCAATTTACCTAGTATAGAACATATTTGAAATGACTTGATGTCACAGTTGAAATGTGTTATATTTTTTTCATATGTCACTGTTTGCGTTTACATGTGTTTGTGTGTCCGCCTTATCTTATCTGCTGGTGTGTATTTGCAGCTTTCATTTTGCATTTTTTTCCTAAAAACTACAATCAGCCAGGATGTTCAAGCAGTCTCCTAATTTGTGAATACAAGATTTTTATTAAGTTCTTGTAAGAATTTTTTTCCTATATCTGTGTTTATTTATTTAAATGTTAAACAGGCACTTTCTAACAATTTTGTCTAGCATTTGGCTTGTTTGGTCTTTTAAATGTTGATGTAATTATGCTCATTTCTTTACATGTTTACATTAGATTAGTCGACTTCATTAAACGTGTTTTTAACATATTGTATTAGCCACAATTCCGCTTGTCACATGATAATCTTGAAATTACAAATTGCTCAGTGTGTGAATGTGAAAAAGATTGAATTTTGCATGTGGGTCAAATGGAGAAATAAAGACATACATTAAAACGTTGATTATTTTTCCTATTCGTACCTTTTTTCGGTAATGTTTTTCCTTAAAAAGTACAATTGTATCACAAAATCTAACACGTACATGCCAATGCTCCCTCAACAATTTTAAAGGAGTACAAATTTTGTTTGTCACCACATGATGGTACAAAAGAGACACATTGTCAACATGCATAGGAGTTATACAAGACAAAAACAACAATTTTAAAGGACTACAAATTTTGTTTGTCACCACATGATGATCGGTGCGGCATCTTCAGTAATGCGGACGTTGTACCGATCCGTTGTGGTGAAGAAGGAGCTGAGCCGGAAGGCAAAGCTCTCAATTTACCGGTCGATCTACGTTCCCATCCTCACCTATGGTCATGAGCTTTGGGTCGTGACCGAAAGGATAAGATCACGGGTACAAGCGGCCGAAATGAGTTTCCTCCGCCGTGTGGCGGGGCTCTCCCTTAGAGATAGGGTGAAAAGCTCTGCCATCCGGGAGGAACTCAAAGTAAAGCCGCTGCTCCTTCACATCGAGAGGAGCCAGATGAGGTGGTTCGGGCATCTGGTCAGGATGCTACCCGAATGCCTCCCTAGGGAGGTGTTTAGGGCACGTCCAACCGGTAGGAGGCCACGGGGAAGACCCAGGACACGTTGGGAAGACTATGTCTCCCGGCTGGCCTGGGAACGCCTCGGGATCCCCCGGGAAGAGCTAGACGAAGTGGCTGGGGAAAGGGAAGTCTGGGTTTACTTGCTTAGGCTGTTGCCCCCGCGACCCGACCTCGGATAAGCGGAAGAAGATGGATGGATGGAAGGACGGATGGCCACATGATGGTACGAAAGAGACACATTGTCAACATGCATAGAAGTTATACAAGACAAAAACATCCACTAATAAGAAAGAAGCATTTAAATCTGTTTTCCCCACTATTCTATTTAGATAGTAATTAGGCTAGGAGTGAATTACTCATCTGCAACTAACATTTTTTTTAAATTGTTAGAATCACTTTTTCCACACATCTTCGAAAAACTAAGTGTATGAATCTTAAAGGTGCCATATGTACTAATGTGGCCAGAAATGGTACTGCAATCATGGTCAAAATTCTATAGTTTATTACTAATGCTCGGATTCCTGTCACTGGTATTTGAAGATTACATCTTAATCCAAAAGATGTTTTTATGTTTAGATTTTTACACAACCAATACCATGAAATTGTATATTTATTTTAAACCTACGGACTGAGCTTATTTATTAGATGTGCGTCAGTGTATTTTTTACAACTGCCTTTCAAAATTAAATAAAATACACTTATATTTAGGTCTTTAAACATTGAACAGAGTGATATTCCTGCATGTATTCCATTTGTAATGAAGCTTTTGAATTTGAAAAGGTTCTTTTTGTTAATCAGTTTTTTCCTCTTGAACGCAATAATCAAATCATCCATCTCTTTACTTTTATTATCACATAAATGGTCCATAAATGCAATTTTTGGTCTAAGTCTAATAAATTCATGACTCTCTCAGAAATAATGTAGTTTTAATTCAAAATTATTTTTTGTATTTTTCACCAAATACGATAAACTGCTTGTGGTTGGAGCATGGAAGCTCTCCATCCAACCTTAATGTTCAGAATTTGTGAGTTAATGAATGCACCTCGCTGTGAATGTATTTGGTGGAAAACCTGTACGTTTCAAGGGTAATGGAGAAAGATGTGTGCATGCTTGAGAATGCAGAGTTGGTTGGAACTGAAGACTGCTGCTGCCGTGTTAAGGTTGTTAATACAGTTTGGACTTTACAATCTATTGCTAACATGTTTACTATAAACAGTACATATTTTATTTACCAGTATATACACAATGTATCTTTTATTTCTGTTTCAATAAAATTGTAGAAGCTGTATTCCATCCATCTTCTTCCGCTTACCAGAGGTCAGGTAGCGGGGGCAGCAGCCTAAGAAGAGAAACCCAGACTTCCCTTTGTCCAGCTCTTCCCGGGGAATTCCGAGTTGTTTCCAGCCCAGCCTAAAGACATATTGTCCCCAACGTGTCCTGTGTCTTCTTCATGGCTTCCTTCCGGTCGGCATGTTCCAGGGAGGCATCTGGGGGGCATCTTGACCAGATTTAGAACCACCTCATCTGGCTTCTCTCGATGTGGAGGAGCAGTGGCTTCACTTTCAGCTCCTCTCGAATGATGGAGCTTCTCACCCTATTTCTAAGGGAGAGCCCCACCACCATACAGAGGAAACTCATTACGGTTGCTTGTACCCGTGATCTTGACTTTTCCGTCATAACCCAAAGCCCATGACCATAGGTGAAGATGGGAACGGAGATTGACCGGTAAATTGAGAGCTTTGCTTTCTCGCTCATCTCCTTTATCACAAAAAATCGATAGGCCGCACAAATCCGCCCTTCAACCTCACAATCCACTCTTTCCTCACTTGGGAACAAGACTCTGAGGTACTTGAACTCCTCAACTAAGGGGAAGATCTGATCCCCACCCCGGAGATGGTGCTCCACCCTTTTCCGGGCGAGAACCATAGACTCAGACTTGGAGGTGCTGATTCTCATCCGTTTGCTTCACACTGAGCTGCAAACCGATCCAGTGAGAGCTGAAAATCATGGCCAGATGAAGCCTGACTGCGCCTATTAATTCGGTCCATACATGTTATCAATAGAATTGGTGACAAAAGGCAGCCCTGTTGGAGTCCAACTCTCTCCTAAAACGGGTCCGACTTACTGCTGACAATGCGTACCAAGCTCTGACATTGATCATACTGTGAGCGGACCGCCACAATCAGACAGTCCCATACCCCATACTCTCTGAGCACTCCCCACAGGACTTCCCAAGGGACACGGTCTAATGCCTTGTCCAAGTCCACAAAGCACATGTAGACTGTTTGGGCAAAATCCCATGCACCCTCAAGGATCCTGCCGTTAGGATAAAGCTGGTCCACAGTTCCATGACCAGGACAAATCTGAGGTTTGACTATCCGGAGTAGCCTTCTCTCCAGTACACTTGAAGAGACCTTACCTGGAAGGCTGAGGAGTGTGATCCCACAATAGTTGGAACACACCTTTTGGTTCCCCTTCTTCAAGAAAGGAACCACCACCCCGTTCCGCCAAAGCAAAGGTACCGCCCCCAATGTCCGAGTCTTGTCAACCAAGACAGCCCCATAGCATCCAGAGACGTCAGAAACTCAAGGCGGATGGATCTCATCCATGCTCAGGGCCTTGCCTCCAAGGAGCTTTTTAGGTACCTCGGCAACCTCAGCCCCAGAAAGAGTAGAGCCCACCACAGATTCCCCAGGCACTGCTTCCTCATAGGAAGACTTATAGGTGGGAATGTGGGATTGAGAAGGTTTTGGAAGTATTCCCTCCACCGGTCCACAACATCTTGAGTCGAGGTCAGCAGCACACCATCCTCACCATACACGGTGCACTGCTTCCCCCTCCTGAGGTGGCAGGTGGTGGTCAAGTATCGTTTCAAGTATCGTGTCCAAAACATGGGACCCTAAATCCGATGACACAACCACGGTGTTTGTTATGGACAACCTGTGACAAGCACAAAAGTCCAATAACAAAACGCCACTGGGGTTCAAATCCGGGCGGCCATTCCTACCAATCAGACCTCTCCAGGTTTCACTGTCGTTGCAAATGTGAGCGTTTAAGTCTGTGCCTAGCCGGGCCCCATGGGAACAGGCCCAGCCACCAGGTGCTCGCTAACAAGCCACACCGGAGACAGTAGGCCCCGGTGACCCGAGTCCGGGCGAGAGAAATCTGGGTCTTGATTTTGATTTTCCAGGGGTCTTCGAGCTGTTTGTCTTGAGAGACTTAGAAGCCCCCAGACGAGACAGCTTTGGGATCATTGGGACATGCAAACTACTCTACCACGATAAGGTGGCAGCTCAGAAAGGAGCTGTATGCCAGTTTGCCTTTTAATGGATTAATTATGGGTGTTTGTGTGTGTGTGTGTGTGTGTGTGTGTATGTGTGTGTTGGTGGGTGTGTGTGTGGGTCGGTGGGTGGTTCTGTATGTTTGTATAAATATGTATATATAAATGTTTGTATTCATTATATATGTATATATAAATGTATGTGTTTTATATTATGTATATATCTGCATATATATATGTATGTGTGTGTATATATATTTATATATATATATATATATAGTGTGTGTGTGTGCGTACATACATACACACACTATTACATCCCGCAAAAAACTTTGGATAAAATTTTTTCCAAGTTTAGTGCAAATAAATAATATACACTCAAGTAGTTCCAAGTTTAGTGCAAATAAATAATATACATTTAAATAGACTCCCTTTTTAGACCAGTTGATCTGCTGTTTCTTTTCTTTTTCTTCTATGTCCCACTCTCCCCTGTGGAGGGGGTCCGGTCCGATCCGGTGGCCATGTACTGCTTGCCTGTGTATCGGCTGGGGACATCTCTGCGCTGCTGATCCGCCTCCGCTTGGGATGGTTTCCTGGTGGCTCCGCTGTGAACGGGACTCTCTCTGCTGAGTTGGACCCGCTTTGGACTGGACTCTTGCGACTGTGTTGGATTGGATCCATTGTGGATTGAACTTTCACAGTATCATTGTTAGACCCGCTCGACATCCATTGCTTTCCTCCTCTCTAAGGTTCTCATAGTCATTATTGTCACCGACGTCCCACTAGGTCATTATTGTCACCGATGTCCCACTGGGTGTGAGTTTTCCTTGCCCTTGTGTGGGCCTACCGGGGATGTCGTGGTGGTTTGTGCAGCCCTTTGGGACACTGGTGATTTAGGGCTATATACTGTAAGTAAACATTGATTGATGATTGATTGATTGAAGTAAAACATTTGAAAATGTTACTGGATGACATTCTGGTAATAAAATTGTATTTGTGTACAAATATTGGGTTTTTAGTTCTTAGTTTCTGTTCTGGAAATGAATGGGCAACAAAAATACGGTGGATTGGACCAACAATGACTATTTATTACTAGGACTGAACATGAAGTTAGTTTATATTTAGTACTTGTATTTTGGCATTGCAACTGCAAAAGAACACCAACTAATGCAATCTCTTGTCCTTTCTTTACGTTCAGCTATAAAACACTAATATAATAAAAATAAACTCGATTGAATCTCAGAAAGTTTTTCAATCAAATTAAAAGTTCAAACATTTTACAAAGTCATCACTGCAGACACGAGCATGGCCTGATAGTATTCCACAAGAGGATGAAAGGGATATTTTACGAGCCATTTCCTTGACTTACTTTTGTTTTTATGACTTAATTACCTTTGAGTACCTTCTTTCAGGACTCTATGAAAGCTATTTGCTATTGCTATTTGAATGACTGGAACACCCAAGAACAGAACAGCAACACGGAATTTTCTGCCCAAACTCTACACTCACTCTCACTTGTTTTAATGCTACGCTCACGCTAGTTGACTTGCGTGTGAATTAAGCTGCGAAGGAGAAAACTGATGTGACGTCATATGTAACCCAGCAATTAGCCACGATGCTACATGACTTCCTGTCCTTTTATAATGCACCAATATGAGCCAAAATGTGCTGACTGGCACATACTCTCTCCCCATCCAGGTAAATATTTATATTTGTCAATTGTGGGTTGTTAAAGCTAATTAGCCACGATGCTAACTTGACATGCTGTCGTTTATATTATGCCAACAGGAGCTGACCAAGACACACACTGTCCCCCATTCAGGTAAGTATTCATTAAAATACATTTGTATATTGTGTGTCATTAACATTGCCAGTTTTATGAGTCCTATTGTGAAGGTGAGTTAAGGAGTGCTTTTGAGCTAATTAGCCATGATGCTAATGTGATTTGCTTGCTGGTGTGTCGATATGAGCCAAATTGGACAGAGTACGATATTTTGTAAAAGTATTCAAAAAAGTACATAAGGTGTTATAATGTAACATATACCATCATTAAAAACACAACGCAGAGTTTAGGAGGTTTGAAGTGTATTAAGCGAGGGTACAAAGTAGAATATTAAGTAAAAGTATTCAAAAAAGTACGTACAAGTGTTATAATGTAACATATACCATCATTAAAAACACAACGCAGAGTTTAGGAGGTTTGAAGTGTATTAAGCGAGGGTATTTACCCGTTCACAATGGTAAATTTAACAAAACAGAAAATGGACAAAAAAAAATTTTCAGCAATATAAATATTTTTTTCAATGAAAACAAAAACATTGGTTTTCATGAATTTATTGTTATGATTTAATTTGAAAAAAATAAAAAAAATCACTTAACACAAATAATTGTCCATAGAATGAATTATTTTGGGTATAAGAGCATATACTGCACTGTGCTCGAGTTTGTTGTGGATAGTTCACTCTGTGCGTTATGGTGGGGTGGGGGAATCTTTTTTTTGGCAATGTTGAGGGTCGTAGCTTTGCATTTAAAGTCATGCTTTTAGGAGTATTCATACTCTTCTGCGTTGCGTCTTCCAAAGTCCAACCAGCCCTCGTAGTCCCTGTCCATTATCCTGTGCTGGGGTGCGAGACCACTGGCTCTGCTCGTGATGGACAGTCTGCTTTGGTACGGCATGCCTGCAGGAGTTCAAGACAAAAGGGAGTAAAACATCTTATGTTACTGGTTCAACTTCAATCACTATCTTCTAGTATCTTCTAGAGGCGGCCCAATATCGATATTGTAACCAGGGTAGTATCACTATTTGATTAATACTAGTACTATGAACGATATTTTTCAGTCCGTTATGTTTATTTTTACTGTTTTTCCACTATAGGCTGGTGGTTAGAGTGTTGGCTGCACATTCAACATAAACGCAACACAACAAATACCCAGAGTCATGTGCATCTATGGCTCTTCCTGACTATATTACACACCCCACTAGCACCCCCCCCCGTGCGTCGATAAGGTGGCCGGGGTTGGGGGCTCGGGGTGTAAAATATAGTCAGGAAGAGTCATGGATGCAAAGGTTTATGGGTATTTGTTGTGTTGCGTTTATGTTGTGTTACAGTGCGGGTGTTGTCCCGAAATGTGTTTGTCATTCTTGTTTGGTGTGGCTTCACAGTGTGGCGCATATTAGTAAGAGTGTTAAAGTTGTTTATATCACAACCCACGCAGCCAGGCCGGCCAGCGACGGGAACCCCAGAGCCCGGCCAACCGCGCCGCCCGGAAGAGCCAGCAGCAGGCCGCAGATGTTACATGATAATGATGTTACATGATAATGATAATGAATGATACTTAAGATACCAAGAAGTGCAGTTTATTTTTCGTAATGCAGATGTTTATTAATTCAGAAGAAAAGAATGTATGGGGATACATAATTAGCTGCTTGCTGCTTGTCAGCGGCGGAATTAAAATGGTGTGATCGCCACTAAAATGCAAAAACCAGCAATGGTGATCACATACTTTTTCATAGAAATCGGCAGCTACTGATTGTTGGCTGATGGCTCGACAGGACCCTACTGTGTTATATTCTTATCGGCGATACCGTCACTTGGTACCAGACCCCCTGGTGTCAAAGCAAGAGTGAGGCGGTAAATGCCAGATGGTGGGACTGCAGCACAGCATGAGTGTGGATTGAACAAAAATAACGAAGACTGGTATAGTATGGACTGATGAAAAGACTTCAAGTCATGTTTGTCTCCATGTTCATCAAATATCTGATCTCTCACCTTTCCTGGAGACGAATCTGGCCAGTAGCTGTCTCAGAGTGTTTAAAGCCTCCACGTCTTCCTGAGCTCGGTCGGAGTTGCTGAGCTGCCCGGAAGGAGGCGCACCAGCAGAGCGAGCTTGGCGTGTGTGGTTGTTTGCATGGCCGTCTGATGCCACAGCTGCACTATCAGAACTGTGGGACTGGACATGAGTAAAGAAATGTGGTGAGTATCCTCCTGAGTCAATAAGCATATTTTCAAAATATGCGTTTTTCTTCTGCATTGTCTGTAGAAACAGTTTCTGGATGGAAGATATTAAAAGAATGTGAATGTGAGCAGCCTATAGTGTAAAAAACAACAACAAAGCATTATTGTCATGTAAATCCATGTGTTACGGCCACTCTGTCTGGCTCCAAAAAGGTTTCGAAAAACTAAAAATAAAGATTGCAGAGTAGCCTTGAGGAGGAGGTTTCATGACACACTAAATTCCTAATAAGCACTTGCGCAGATACTTCCAGATTCAAACTATTGATCATTTATTTTCACAAACAAAACATATTCACCGTGGTTGACTTTCTATATAATCAAAAATAAACTTATTTAGTGGTAAACAAACAATACCACTCCTCACTCCTTCAGTATGACAGACAAAGGCAGCGCCCAGCTGTGCTGTCCTCCTAATTATAGGAGGAAGTTGCCCACAAGGAGGAGCGTGAGCAGCTGAAAACAAATCATAATTCATCTAAAACATCCAATAAATAATCAACATCTTCATTGGCATTATTGAATTAGATTGTCAAAACCATAAACAAATAAATAATATAAATAGGCTCCAACACCATGAGTTAGAGCAGGGGTCACCAGCATGTAGCTGATTTTGAGTAGCTCACTAAAAGGTTCAAAAATACTGTCTACACATTTTTTTTAGAACTTATATTCAGACATTATGCATCTATTTAATGACCACTTCCCACAACATAGAATAAAGAGAATGACCGCACTCCTTGACATAAAAAAAGTACAATTAAATGTCTGTCGTATACATTAACACAAATAGCCTACCGCTCTTTTCTTATTGTCCAAGTAAATAACAGTGATGAGAGTCGGAGACCCCTTTTTTAGTGTTCGCAACAATGCAATTATTTTCATTGTTTGGACATTCAAAAGAAAATATAATCTGTTTCGGGACGACGGCCCGTAAACTTTCGGGTTTCGCTCAAATTGACGTTGATTTCTTTCATGTTTCTTTCCTTTTATGTTGCTGACTCTGCTTTCTCGACCTTTGCTGTGCTTGCTTGATAAATGATGTTTGTGTGATGAAAATGAAAGTGACCACAAAAAACAATAATGAAATGTACATACAATACAGAAATATATTATAAATATTTTATAATTTAAAAAAAATACGTTTGCAAAATGAGATCAAAGCTGATTTCAACGCGATGAAGCATTGATTGTGGACGAACAACAAACATACAATAAAAATGATACATGCAAAATCTTTTTTTCTTATGCAGACCATCCTTACAGTAACATAGAGTCATTTGGACATAATCTGCCTTCCACATTATTGCTGTGTGTGTGTGTGTGTGTGTGTGTGTGTGTGTGTGTGTGTGTGTGTGTGTGTGTGTGTGTGTGTGTGTGTGTGTGTGTGTGTGTGTGTGTGTGTGTGTGTATTTACTGTACAGTATAGAACACTTACAATGGACTGTGAGGGCAGACTCAGCGAGACCCTCGACACGGCAGCCAGAAAAACGAGCACACATATAATAATATTCATGCCTGCAGACAAGAAATAGAAAAGAAAACAACCAAGTTAAAATAAAGCCATAAATATAATACACTTTTTACTGGACACTGAGCCTCACTGCCTCTGCCCTTTATACCCAAACCAATACAAGAAGACCAAAAAAATAAAAAGAGTAGGTCCAATACTTTTCGGTATTCTTGGCATGAAAGGATAATCACTTAATACAATTTTGTCTTCATTTCAGTGGAAGAACAATCAGGATTTCCTTTTCCGCACACATACACTATTTATATATATATATATATATATATATATATATATATATATATATATATATATATATAAGGGGTGTTGGAAAAAATCGATTCGAATACATTGTGCGATTCAGAATTGATTCTCATTTTTTAAAAATCGATTTAAAAAAAAAAATAATATATATATATTTTTTAATCAATCCAACAAAGCAATACACAGCAATACCATAACAACGCAATCCAATTCCAAAACCAAACCTGACCCAGCAACACTCAGAACTGCAATAAAGACACAAACACGACACAGAACAAACCAAAAGTAGTGAAACAAAAATGAATATTATCAACAACAGAATCGATATTAGTTATAATTTCAGCATAGCAGTGATTAAAAATCCCTCATTGACATTATCATCAGACATTTATAAAATAAAAAAAAGAACAATAGTGTCACAGTGGCTTACACTTGCATCGCATCTCATAAGTTTGACAACACACAGTCCAATATTTTCACAAAGATAAGATAAGTCATATTTTTGGTTCGTTTAATAGTTAAAACAAATTTACATTATTGCAATCAGTTGATAAAACATTGTCCTTTACAATTATAAAAGTTTAAAAAAAAAAATCTACTACTCTTCTAGCATGTCAGCAGACTGGGGTAGATCCTGCTGAAATCCTATGTATTGAATGAATACAGAATCCTTTTGAATCGGAAAAATATTGTTTTTGAATCGAGAATCGAATCGAATAAAAAAAATCGATATATTATCGAATCGTGACTCCAAGAATCGATATCGAATCGTGGGACACCCAAATATTCACAGCCCTAATATATATATATATATATATATATATATATATATATACACACATACATATATGTGTGTATATGTGTATATTTGTATAATATATATATGTATGTATGTATATATACATGTATGTATGTATATATACATGTATGTATGTATATATTGGGGTGTTGGAAAAAATCGATTCGAATACGAATCGAAATCGTTGTGCGATTCAGAATCGATTCTCATTTTTAAAAAATCGATTTAAGAAAATATATATATATATTTTTTAAACAATCCAACAAAACAATACACAGCAATACCATAACAATGCAATCCAATTCCAAAACTAAACCTGACCCAGCAACACTCAGAACTGCAATAAAGACACAAACACAACACAGAACAAACCAAAAGTAGTGAAACAAAAATGAATATTATGGGGCGGTATAGCTCGGTTGGTAGAGCGGCCGTGCCAGCAACTTGAGGGTTGCAGGTTCGATCCCCGCTTCTGCCATCCTAGTCACTGCCGTTGTGTCCTTGGGCAAGACACTTTACCCACCTGCTCCCAGTGGCACCTACATTGGTTTAAATGTAAAAATTAGATATTGGGTTTCACTATGTAAAGCGCTTTGAGTCACTTTGAGAAAAAGCGCTATATAAATATACTTCACTTCACTATTATCAACAACAGTATCAATATTAGTTATAATTTCAGCATAGCAGTGATTAAAAATCCCTCACTGACATTATCATCAGACATTTATAAAAAGAAAAAGAAAAAAAAGAACAATAGTGTCACAGTGGCTTACACTTGCAACGCATCTCATAAGCTTAACACACTGTGTCCAATGTTCTCACAAATATAAAATAAGTCTTATTTTTGGTTTGTTTAATAGTTAAAACAAATTTACATTATTGCAATCAGTTGATAAAACATTGTCCTTTACAATTATAAAAGTTTAAAAAAAAATCTACTACTCTGCTAGCATGTCAGCAGACTGGGGAAGATCCTGCTGAAATCCTACGTATTGAATGAATACAGAATTGTTTTGAATCCGAAAAATATCGTTATTGAATCGAGAATCGCGTTGAATCGAAAAAAATCAATATATCATCGAATCGCGACCCCAAGAATCGATATTGAATCGAATCGTGGGACACCCAAAGATTTACAGACCTAGTATATATGTATGTATATATATATGTATGTGTATATGTATGTATGTATATATGTGTGTACATATATATATATACATATATATATATATTCAGTGTGTGTGTGTGTGTATCACATTACAATAGATGTATGCATCACGGTTGCAATGAATGTAAACAGCAGTGCCAGCAATATTTATGTCTTTACCTTTTCTTGTATTATCTGGCATATTTACATCAAATAGTTACAAAATTAGGCTGGTCTCAGTCAAATTATAATTCCACGGCAAGTCAAAAATAACACTTAAGGGAGCAGAACTAAGCATAAAGAAAGGACAAGAGCTCGCATTAGTTTGTGTTCTTTTAACTTATATTGTAGTTGCTATGCCTAAATATAACCACATCGACCTGATTGTGAACTTAAATTAACATCATGTTAAGTCCGAGTAATAAATATTGTCATTGTTGGTCCAATGCAGCTTGTTTTCTTTGTTGATTTTCATAGCAGAAACTAAAAGCTTAGTTGTTGTTCAGGAAAGCCAAGTGCTTTATCCGACACGGATGACCACAATATTCTTTAGTTTTATTTGCGAAGAAAATAGTATTAATAAACTAGCTGAATAAATGTTTCGTAGGCTCAACAGCATACAAGGAAAACACGGGAATGTGTTTCCATGTTGTTCAGCAATGAGACAAAATAAGAACTTTACACCAACAAAAACAACTGCAGATACTAAATGTAGATGACAGGCTGATGTTTGTAGCAGGAAATCAATTGCAAAAACTAAACGTATCCTTTTTCTCCTAAGCATCACGATCACAGCAATAAATCACTTGTTACTCAAATACGTTACTTTGCGATGCACAAATAAATCCAACATTGCCTATCACCGATTAATGCTTAATTTGTGGCCCCCTCAGATGCAAAGACATGATGTGCCTCTCATCTTTTCTTCTTTAAATCCTTGTGTCAAGAAAGTGCAGTTAAGGCGAGGAGTAATGCCTACTTTGGTGATGATGAATGGTTTAAATATTTCAAATATTACCTTTCTTGAGAGTGTATGAATTAACCTCATCCCATTTTGAATATTTTTTTAATGATATCTTATATAATTGTACCTTTCAAAATATGCCCATGTTTGCACTGATGCAGGTAAATAAACAGTAGTCTAATGGAACTCTAGACCAGTGGTTCTCAACCTTTTTTCAGTAATGTACCCCCTGTGAACATTTTTTTAATTCAAGTACCCCCTAATCAGAGCAAAGTATTTTTTGTTGAAAAAAAGAGATAAAGAAGTAAAATACAGCACTATGTCATCAGTTTCTGATTTATTAAATTGTATAACAGTGCAAAATAGTGCTCATTTGTAGTGGTCTTTCTTGAACTATTTGGGAAAAAAAGTATAAAATAACTAAAAACTTGTTGAAAAATAAACAAGTGATTCAATTATTAAAAAAAAAGATATCTACACATAGAAGTAATCATCAACTTAAAGTGCCCTCTTTGGGGACTGTAATAGAGATCCATCTGGATTCATGAACTTAATTCCAAACATTTCTTTACAAAAAAAAAAAATATTTAACATCAATATTTATGGAACGTGTCCACAAAAAATCTAGCTGTCAACACTGAATATTGCATTGTTGCATTTCTTTTCACAGTTTATGAACTTACATTCATATTTTGTTGAAGTATCATTCAATAAATATATTTATAAAGGATATTTGAATTGTTGCCATTTTTAGAATATTTTCAAAAAATCTCACGTACCCCTTGGCATGCCTTCAAGTACCCCCAGGGGTACGCGTACCCCCATTTGAGAACCACTGCTCTAGACCACAACCTGAAACCCGGAAGTGCCTCTAGGTCATGTGATTGCAACCCAACAATAGAATAAAAAATATTAATATTTATTCGTAATTCATTTGAATTTATCCACAGCAACCCTGTGATTTATCTGATTACAAATGTTAGGCATTTGACCCTAGTCTAATTAAAAATTGTCATGTGTGCACTTTTGGGTAGGTTTTTCTCTGCCTTGCCATGATTCCCTGTCAAGTGATTTTATTTTGTTGTTTCTATTTTCTGTATGCAACATTATTTGTGTTGGAGGAAGCTGCGAAATCCGGTTTGTGATTTGCAACCAAAGCTGTCTTTAGTGCAGCAGTTTCTTTGTGGTGCCTTCTTGTTTTCCTTCTCTCCCAGGGTGAATTTACACGAGCGCAAGCTATGCCTTCTTTTATTAAGATACTTTGCCTTTTTGTGAGTCGTGCAGCTGTGTGTGTGTATAGGGACTATATTTATTCAAACTGCCACCATGCCATCTGTGTGGTGGGGTAAAGCTTAATCAAATCCTAGCAGAACATGATAATAGTATCTGTAGAATAGAATAGAATGGACTTTATTGTCATTATATTTGCATAAGGCGAGATTAAGGACTCCAATTTAAAGTGCGGTAGTGGGAACATATATGGGCACAAGAGGTAATAAAGGAAAAACTAACAATGGAAATAAACAGATTACTATCCAATAAAAATAATAAGCAATCCTGTACAATATACAAAACACTGTAGAAATACATAATACTGTACAATGTACAGAACAAGACAAGAGTACTAAAGTAATAAATAACAATCAGTGTCGGACGTATTGCACTTGAAGTGTAGTATTGCACAATTGTATGTAAATTGATATGGGATAAAAAGACGGGTTGTCATCCATCCATCCCATTTTCTACCGCTTGTCCCTTTTGGAGTCGCGGGGGGTGCTTGAGTCCCTCTCAGCAGCTGTGCTTAAAAACGCTTTGTGTCCAAACATCTGACCAATACAACCTGTGCCATTCCTCCTCTAACACTGGTGGCATTTTTGTTGTAGTTGGTATTTTAGCTATTCAGTTAATTAAAAAATGCTCTTAAAAGACATACTTCATACCCAATTAATAATGGTGCAATATTTTTCATTTATTGCAAAATAATCTATTTCAAAAAATATATTATATATTTCAATGAAGTCATTTGTAGCTCTGTTGCAGAATACATTCATAAATCTTTTCTTTTTTTTTTTTTTAAACCAGCACTGTGTTAAATTGAGTAGTTATTTGATCAATGCTAATTCTGTGTGCAGTTGATGATTGTCACTAATTAGATGAAAGGATGCTGCTGTAGTACGTGTGAAGGTCTTCCTTTGCTCTACTTTTCTGCTTTCCTACCGTCTTGTAATTATGCATTTAAAACAA
Source organism: Nerophis ophidion (assembly GCF_033978795.1). Taxonomy (NCBI): domain Eukaryota; kingdom Metazoa; phylum Chordata; class Actinopteri; order Syngnathiformes; family Syngnathidae; genus Nerophis; species Nerophis ophidion. Next base: position 55,661,418 of record NC_084621.1, on the reverse strand, counting down.
TCTGCCCATGAAAGTTAATATAAAATGCAATGGTTAAAAAAACGTCTTACGTTATGTAATATATCTACTACATATTGCCCTATTTTAATTTTGATTTCAATCCATTGTCCAAAATGCTGCAATTCAATATCTAACAGTGACATAGCACTGTGGTTCTCAAATGGGGGTGCGTGTACCCCTGGGGGTACTTGAAGGTATGCCAAGGGGTATGTGAGACTTTAAAAAATATTCTAAAAATAGCAACAATTCACAAGTCCTTTATGAATATATTTATAGAATAATACTTCAACAAAACATGAATGTAAGTTCATAAACTGTGAAAAAAAATGCAACAATGCAATATTCAGTGTTGACAGCTAGTTTTTTTGTGGACATGTTCCATAAATATTGATGTTTAAGATTTCTTTTTTTGTGAAGAAATGTTTATTAGGGCTTCACGGTGGCAGAGGGGTTAGTGCGTCTGCCTCACAATACGAAGGTCCTGCAGTCCTGGGTTCAAATCCAGGCTCGGGATCTTTCTGTGTGGAGTTTGCATGTTCTCCCCGTGAATGCGTGGGTTCCCTCCGGGTACTCCGGCTTCCTCCCACTTCCAAAGACATGCACCTGGGGATAGGTTGATTGGCAACACTAAATTGGCCCTAGTGTGTGGATGTGAGTGTGAATGTTGTCTGTCTATCTGTGTTGGCCCTGCGATGAGGTGGCGACTTGTCCAGGGTGTACCCTGCCTTCCGCCCGATTGTAGCTGAGATAGGCGCCAGCGACCCCGAAAGGGAATAAGCGGTGGAAAATGGATGGATGGATGGATGTTTAGAATTAAGTTCATGAATCCAGATGGATCTCTATTACAATCCCCAAAGAGGGCACTTTAAGTTGATGATTACTTCTATGTGTAAAAATCTTTGTTTACAATTGAATCACTTGTTTATTTTTCAACAAGTTTTTAGTATTTTTTATGTTTTTTTCCAAATAGTTCAAGAAAGACCACTACGAATGAGCAATATTTTTCACTGTTATACAATTTAATAAATCAGAAACTGATGACATAATGCTGTATTTTACTTCTTTATCTCTGTTTTTCAACCAAAAATGCTTTGTTCTGATTCGGGGGTACTTGAATTGAAAAAATGTTCACATCACTGAAAAAAGGTTGAGAACCACAGACATATAGCACACATCCTATTTCTAACACCAATGATGGATTACACAGCTATGTACTCTTAATACACATCCTTTCTGTACAAATTTTGTAAGTTAATGCAAATTGTAATTAACTAGACAGAAAAGATGCAGTTGGTCAAATAAATGTGTTATAATAATAATAATAATAATAATAATAATGATAATAATAATATCTTACCTGCAGTTGTCTGTGTTGAAGTGAGGAAAGATGCGGCAATGTTTGCTTCGGTGGTCATAGGCTGTGAGTGCTTGAGAGAGAGGATGCAATATGTTATATTGACATTCAGGAAGGGGCGGGGCCTAAGCAGGTGGGAGAGGCTTAGTTTTGGCACAGACGATGAATGACGCATGTGAACTCGTTAAAAAGGCATGATACGCTTCTAGAGATGTACTCACTACACAGGAGTGTTGAAACAAATGTGAAAACACTCCCACAGGCATTACAATGCCTCTCACATCCCAGCTTCTTGAGTCGTTTCCTCCATCACTGGATGTGAGTCTTTGGAACAGGACATCAGCCGCCGCCTCTTGTTCCCTTTCAATTTCAGTCACTGCAATGTGGCTCAGACCCATAAAACCATCTGAGGAATTTCTGACATATGTCAGGTCACTGCTGTGTCATGAGGGACAACATGTTTCTATATTTCGCTCCTGGTTCTGCTTCACACTAGGGATGCGCTCTGATAAAGGTTCAAACAAAACGAGTCCAAATAGAGCACTAATGTCATTTTTGCTCTTTGGAAAGTGTGTATTGCTCTGTCCCTAAGGAACTGAGGTGTGTAGAAATTGTGTGTAGTACAGTGCTGCTGATTTAACCTTTGACATTAGCTTCATCATATATTGGATTAAATGTCATCTATGTCCAGCTAAGGCAGACCTGGGCAAACTAAGGCCCGGGGGCCACATGCGGCCCATTGAGCTTTTCAATCTAGTCCGCCGGACATTCCCAAATCATTTTTTTAGATCTTTAAGATGGAAAGTGTAGCTGCCATTATGATGTGCAGTCATGTTTTCTAATGACCGTAAGTCTTCAATATTACAAAGTATTTCAATGGTTGGAATCTGCGTTTATGGATGATATACCAGTTACTATGGTAATCTAATTAGTTACTATGGTAATGTAATTAATTACCATGGTAATCTACGTCACAGCAGCTCAGACGAGGCACCAAGCAGTGTGGGCGGGAAGCGTTTCCACAGAAGCTGAAGGAGATTTTCACAACAAAGTTCTAAAGCTTAGTGATATATAGAATAGAATAGAAAGTACTTTATTGATCCCTGGGGGAAATTCAGCAAATATCAGATATACAGTGGGGCAAAAAAGTATTTAGTCAGCCACCGATTGTGCAAGTTCTCCCACTTAAAATGCTTACAGAGGTCTGTAATTTTCATCATAGGTACACTTCAACTGTGAGGGACAGAATGTGAAAAAAAAATCCAGGAATTCACATTGTAGGAATTTTAAAGAATTTATTCGTAAATTATGGTGGAAAATAAGTATTTGGTCAACCATTCAAATCCCTCTCTGATGGAAGGAGGTTTTGGCTCAAGATCTCACGATACATGGCCCCATTCATTCTTTCCTTAACACGGATCAATTGTCCTGTCCCCTTAGCAGAAAAACAGCCCCAAAGCATGATGTTTCCACCCCCATGCTTCACAGTAGGTATGATGTTCTTGGGATGCAACTCAGTATTCTTCTTCCTCCAAACATGACAAGTTGAGTTTATACCAAAATGGATACATGGATGATACAGCAGAGGATTGGGAGAATATCATGTAGTTAGATGAAACCAAAATAGAACTTTTTAGTATAAACTCAACTCGTCGTGTTTGGAGGAAGAAGAATACTGAGTTGCATCCCAAGAACACCACACCTACTGTAAAGCATGGGGGTAGAAACATCGTGCTTTGGGGCTGTTCTTCTGCTAAGAGGACAGAAAGATTGATCTGTGTTAAGGAAAGAATGAATGGGGCCATGTATCGTGAGATCTTGAGCCAAAACCTCCTTCCATCAGTGAAAGCTTTGAATGGTTGACCAAATACTTATTTTCCACCATAATTTAAAGATAAATTATTTAAAATTCCTACAATGTGAATTCCTGGATTTTTTTTCACATACTGTCTCTCACAGTTGAAGTGTACCTATGATGAAAATTACAGACCTCTGTCATCATTTTGAGTGGGAGAACTTGAACAATCGGTGGCTGACTAAATACTTTTTTGCACCACTGAATCAGATTGTAGGTGGGTTTATTTTGTACCCTTAGGGTTAATTTTTCACTGTTTGTTGCATTTTTGTTGCGTTTCACTTGATTGTAAAATATGTTGATCAAAAGAGGGTGTGACATTCATATATTGTCAATATTCAGTGTTTTATCGTTCATAGAAAAATGTAAAATTCCATTACATTTTTTAAGGTGGTCTGTCATAACGTTTTTAGTAATAAATCAGAAATTATTGTGAGGATTTATATTAGTGTTCCTAAAAATAGATTAACCGGCCCCCGGGCACATTTTTTTGTCTAAATGCGGACCCGAGTCAAAATAATTGCCAAGGCTTGAGCTGAAGGCTCTGGAATTTTCTGCTGCTCATTTGCTGATTGTGGGCGAACAATATGCAATCTTTCTATACTGATTTTATGAGATACTGTATTTGGATTTTTTGATTAGCTCAAAGATATACATTTGTGTTCAAAAGTTTACATATACTTGTAAAGAACATAATATAACGGCTGTCTTGAGTTTCCAATAATTCCTACAACTCAGATTTTTTTGTGATAGAGTGATTGCAGCACATACTTGTTGGTCACAAAAAATATTCATTAAATTTGGTTCTTTTATGAATTTATTATGGATCCACTGAAATCACAATACGAAGGTCCTGCAGACCAGGGTTCAAATCCAGGCACGGGATCTTTCTGTGTGGAGTTTGCATGTCCTCCCCGTGAATGCGTGGGTTCCCTCCGGGTACTCCGGCTTCCTCCCACTTCCAAAGACATGCACCTGGGGATAGGTTGATTGGCAACACTAAATTGGCCTTAGTGTGTGAATGTGAGTGTGAATGTTGTCTGTCTATCTGTGTTGGCCCTGCGATGAGGTGGCGACTTGTCCAGGGTGTACCCCGCCTTCCGCCCGATTGTAGCTGAGATAGGCGCCAGCGCCCCCCGCGACCCCAAAAGTGAATAAGCGGTAGAAAATGGATGGATGAATGAAAATGTGACCAAACCTGCTGGGTCAAAAGTATACATACAGCAACGTTAATATTTAGTTACATGTCCCTCGGCAAGTTTCACTGCAATAAGACGCTTTTGGTAGCCATCCACAAGCTTCTGGCAAGCTTCTGGTTGAATTTTTAACCACTCCTCTTGACAAAATATGTGCAGTTCAGCTAAATTTGTTGGTTTTCTTACATGGCCAAACAGCTACATTTTTGTTTCATCTGACCACAGAACTTTCTTCCAGAAGGTCTTATCTTTGTTTATGTTATGTCAGATAAATGAAAAAATTTAGCTGTTTGGCCACAATACCCAGCAATATGTGTGGAGGAGGAAAGGTGAGACTTTTAATCCCAGAAACATGGTGGTGGTAGTATTATGCTCCGGGCCTGTTTTGCTGCCAATGCAACTGGTGCTTTACAGATAGTAAATGGGACAATGAAAAAAGAGGATTGCCTCCAAATTCTTCAGGACAACCTAAAATCTTCAGTCCGGAGGTTGGGTCTTGGGTGCAGTTGGGTGTTCCAACAGGACAATGACGACCCCAAACACACATCAAAAGTGGTAAAGGAATGGGCTAAATCAGGCTAGAATCAAGGTTTTAGAATGGCGTTTTTCTAAGTAATGACTTAAAGGTGTGGACAATGCTGAAGAAACACGTCCATGTCAGAAAACCAACAAATTTAGCTGAACTGCATCAATTTTGTTAAGAGGAGTGGTCAAAAATTCAACCAGAAGCTTGTGGATGGCTACCAAAAGCACCTTATTGCAGTGAAACTTGCCAAGGGACATGTAACCAAATATTAACATTGCTGTATGTATACTTTTGACCCAGCAGATTTGGTCACATTTTCAGTAGACCATAATAAATTAAAAAAAGAACCAAACTTCATGAATGTTTTTTGTGACCAACAAGTATGTGCTCCAATCACTCTATCACAAAACAATACTTTTACTTGTAAATAAACGCTAGCAAAAGTCAGCTAAGAAGGGAGGTAATTAAATTTTCTCTAGTGCACGTATGAAGTGCTTTAAAAACCTACTACAGTCTTAACCATGCAATAAAAATTAGTCTGATTTCACAAATTGCTCGGCTCTAAAGAAGCATCTTACAACCCATGGGAACACCTTAATCTGATCATGATTGTCTTTTGAGAAACCGGACTAACACACCTAGACTATGCGATTGGAAACCAGATCTCTCGAGTGGGTATGTGTAGGAGCGGACCCTTTGTAACGTGCTTGCGCCAGTTTCAACGTGCATTATATAACCTTGGAAGCAGCTGCCATTCAATAAAAACATAGGCAACAACTGGAATGAAAAGGAGACTGTTTTATATTATATTATATTACAAGGCAAAGAATAAAGCATACACAAAACTCTTCATGCTCAGGGTTTCCATGGGGCTTTGAAAATAATAAAGTCTTTGAAGGGATTCTGTGAAAAATAATGACTTAAATGGAGTGAAAAAGCATTAAATTCGATGTTGAGAGGCATTAAAAAATGTTCGTCCAATTGTAGGACTCGGCTAATAGTTGTAAATAAATAAATCAGTCAATTGAACAGTAAATGAAATTGAACTCAATAGCTATGCCATTATTGATACATTACTACGTCTGTCCGTGTTTCTTTGATGCGACTTTGCCATTTTTTGGTCACTGTAGGCGTGTTGTCTTTAACCTGGCACGTTAATCTGAGCTTGTTTCATACACTCCTTAATTTCAGTAGTCTCCAGTTCAACACACATGAGCTAACATGGCTAACATGAGCAGCCCTCGTGACGCATCTCTCGTGACCTTAGGTGGCTTCGGATGGACAAACAAGACAATTCTCACAACAGAAGACAACTCCTATTTTCTGACATTCCCTCAGTAAATGAATAAGAGTTCTTCCAGCTGCCCAACATTTTATATATACATCTACTGTACCCTCATTTTAGGCAACTGTGAGGGTGTGAAATACAATCTATTCAAGATGTTAAATGGACTCAACTTATTTTTAATGTATCTAAAGAATGCATATGATGTGTCTTTTTCTAAAAGGTTTAAATCAGTCATTCATTTCCGAACACATGAACTATTTGCATTCCTGGTATGTATAACCAATTTTTTAAATTGCATCCTGCGGAAAAAAAAATAAATACATAAAAAAAAAATATATATATATATATATGTGGATATATATATATATATATATATACATATATATATATATATATATATTTTTTTTTTTATTTTTATTTTTTTTTTATTTTTTATTTTTTATATATACAGTATATATATATATAGTGGGGCAAAAAAGTATTTAGTCAGCCACCGATTGTGCAAGTTCTCCCACTTAAAATGATGACAGAGGTCTGTAATTTTCATCATAGGTACACTTCAACTGTGAGAGACAGAATGTGGGAAAAAAAATCCAGGAATTCACATTATAGGAATTTTGAAACATTTATTTGTAAATTATGGTGGAAAATAAGTATTTGGTCAACCATTCAAAGCTCTCACTGATGGAAGGAGGTTTTGCCTCAAAATCTCACGATATATGGCCTCATTTATTCTTTCCTTAACACGGATCAATCGTCCTGTTCCCTTAGCAGAAGAACAGCCCAAAAGCATGATGTTTCCACCCCCATGCTTTACAGTAGTTATGGTGTTCTTGGGATGCAACTCAGTATTCTTCTTCCTCCAAACACGACAAGTTGAGTTTATACCAAAAAGTTATATTTTGGTTTCATCTGACCACATGACATTCTCCCAATCCTCTGCAGTATCATTCATGTATCCATTTTGATAAAATTACAAACCCCTGTCATCATTTTAAGTGAGAGAACTTGCACAATCGGTGGCTGACTAAATACCTTTTTGCCCCACTGTGTGTATATATATATATATATATATATATATATATATATATATATATATATATATATATATATATATATATATATATATATATCTTACAGTTGTGGCTATTGGAATGCATATTTCCAGAGGATTTGGATATTTTTACAGTATGTTTTAGAAAAATTCTAAAATAAATTCTGGGTACATTATATTGATAAAAGAGGGCTTTGTCTGTGAATTTGAAATCGACTCCATTGTTAGAATTTAGATAGTTGGGATTTTGCTAATGATTATTTACGGTTTAGAATGCATAAAAAAAATTAAAACATATGTTCTTGTCTTACATAAGGATTGTAAAAGCCTTACGCCAGCGTGTTGATTTTACGGACACATCACAATGTTCGCTATTTCCAACAACTACAACTAATCATGGCAGACTTCATTAGATCCAACATTGACTACTGTGGCACAAATGATGATCCAGTAACCTTATATTTTTTAGCCTGAATATGAGGAGAATGAGCTACAGGTTTTAGAAGCTGAGTGAAAAAACTGATTCAGCAAGTAGCACTATTGCTTAATGTTGACCAAGAAATACAAACTACCAACATAATAATACAATCACTTACTGTACAATATCTGCTCTCACTTGGATGCCGAGGAGCGGGATCTTTATATCTTTCTGTTAAGATGAAGAATTAGTCATAATCCTCACACAGAGATAAAAGAGAAACAATAAAAGGCATTGTCGATGGATGTTCTCATTCATCCAGGTCATTGTAATCTCAGAGCATTCAGTCAATCGCAATTGGAATGTTTGGTCTGTCTTAGAAGATGTTTTGCCTCTCATCCAAGTAGGCTTTATCAGTTCATGTTCATAGACTTACATTGGTCAAGTCTAGTCTTAAGCTTAGGTCAGATCAATCAAAGTGAGAGGCATGACTTACAATCTAGAATTAACTTTCAGCAGCTCAGAGGCAATGTGCACTTATGTCAATAGCTGCCTAAGCTAGTTACCTCTCTGTGATCATGGCGCCACCTAAAGTAGTTCTTCGGCGGTAGCGCTTATGATATCAATATTGCTAATACTTGGTTAATATACAGGTCACAAGATGTAAATGGCATATTGTTGGCAGATGGATAGATTACTCCTATTAGCTGCATGGTTACCCATCTCATGCTTGCAGTATATTACCAATTAGAATGCATAAAAAAGAAAAAAACATGTTTTCTTGTCTTACATAAGGATTGTACATGATAGGCACAAGTAAAAAAAAAAATGCAGTTCCCCTTTAAGCACCAACAGTAGAATAGGGCTCATAGTTATTAGTGTCCACAAGTAGCTTTTTCTCTGTATTATATTCTCGTTATGCACAGTTTTTTTCCCCATTTTAATGTTTTTTTCTGAAAAAAAAGTGTTTTTTAGAGGAATTAATTGATTTTACCGTTGAAAATATGTAATCGCATGTATTCTTCAATCTCTTTGAAACACTGGAATGTTCTGTAACTTTCAACGTCAAAGAGAAACAAACATTATGTTGTTTGGCTCCCATAAATCTCAACAATACAGAAGGGTTGTGTGGTGTCAGAAAGCAACCGTGGCAGCAGAAAAGTGTTTATTGAAAAAATGCTACTTGTCCTTCATACTTTAGTGGAAAAAGCCTCAGACTGTAGGTTAATGCCGCACCTTAGTAATAATGTGATGGTTTTTTAAAAGGATCATTAAAGTTGCAATTTACAACTTAGCTTTTAACTTTGTGCTGAAGCATCAGTTAATGCCTGACATGTTTATACACACCAATTAATGGTGCCTTTTACTATGGTCTTTACAGATAAATATTTGAATGATCAGAAACAAAATGATGTTGAATTGAGAACTGCAGTCTGGTCTGTGTCTTTCAATTCTTCTGGTGTTACCCCCTGGTGAGGACAAAGGATATGAATAAAGTCATCTCTGAACAACTTTTTGCGAGTTCAAAGTCTTAATTTGAACTTCAAAGCCCCTAAAGCTTAACTGCATAAAGAATATTTATTGTAGGCTATTTCGTCATTGCTCATAGCTATCCTTGAAAACAGAAAGCAAAAGTTTTGGCACTATGAAAAGTGAATTACCAGACATGAATCAACACTTCCTGGTGTTGCAGAATGATTGCACCACCTTTTCTTTCTTTCTTTTTTTTTTGTGTGTGGATATTTCGGATTTTATCTGGCAGATCAAATACGTTCTAGTATGGTGTGGTGACTGTGAGGGAACTTATTTGACATATGTATTGCATGTCCCCAGTGTAAGTTTCTTTGACACTGAAATTGGCACAGTCTATATTTAAATGACTATTATGTATGTTTGTTTACAAACATACAGTACAAATACACATATACTCACATACATGCATACATACATACATGCATAGGTTCCTACGCTCCCACATACATACACAAATACAGTACATACATACTCAAGGTTCGTACATCCACACGCTCGTTCAATGTACAAACATACATTTACACATATTGTACATATACATTCACTGTACAAACATACATATACAAGTACATATACATACATACACTCATGCACATAATCACGTTTCATCAAACAATATATTAACGTTGTTGCCCTAGGGGAAACTGGGTAACACATGGCACACTGACAAAGCTTAGCCAAATGTTACTATAACAATCTACAAGGTTAATATAGGTTGTTTCTCTTTCTTTCCCTCCATTTTTCTGCATTCTTTTGTATCTCTAATTATCATAACGTATATGTATTGTTGCATTTGAACAACTGTATTGTTGATAATAGAGATAAATTATCGGTATTGTTCATTATCAATAGCACTATATTTATTGGTATTTGTATCGCTCCGTTTGTAGTGTAATAATGCTCATTGTCATTTCTGTATTATTATTGATTTCGCTAACTGCTTTTTCACATATTTGTACATATCGTATTTGCTGATGTTGCTCTATTTTTGTTGTTGTTGTTATTGTTGTGTTTGCTGTTGTTTATGTCTCTGTGTCTAATCCCCCTCTTATCCCCACAATTTCCCCCTCTGTCTTCCTTTTTTTCTCTTTCCATCCCCTCCTGCTCTGGTCCGGCTGCACCAAATGATAATATAAATACAGTTAATTTAGTCAAATACAAATAAGGCAACAAGAGAAGTATCCTACATTTCTCTTTTGTAAAGTAAATCTGAACAGCCCATCTGGGCATCTACATCAACTATATGATTTGCCTGAGAAGCTGGATTGGACAAAAAAAAAAAAAAAAAATCAACGTTTGTTTACATGATCCAACTGTTCCACTATGTAGCACAATTGCATGTTTTTGCGGGGAAAGATTGGCAATACTTGCAAAGTATTCGCGGTGTAAACAATATGGAGTAAAATATAATTTTTTTCCTGTAAAATTGGTATTATAGACATTGTAATTCTATCTCTCAATTGCGATAAGGACACTTTCGAGATGTGACCAACAAAAATGAGAATGACAATGTAATGCAGCATCCTGACAAAGGGCCAGCGAGTGTGTTTACTAATCCTTGCCTCTATGGCGGCAAATAAACTACTTGTGTAAGATGTATCGTAATCACTGAAGGTATAGCGGAATAGTCGGAATAGTTCAACGGGAGACTAGAAGAAATGCTAACCGCTAAAATAGCTTAAATGTGAAATAGAAAGCAATACCACAGAAGCATCAGTGCTCTATACACGTTAACAAAGCTGGAACCATGTGAAAACCGTGTTACAGCAGAATAGGGTTTTACCGGTATTAGTATGAATACTAATGAATCATATTCGTTACTATACCGCCTCTGAAAAGTACCAGTCCGACACCCCCCACGCCCCCGTCGTCGTCACGTCGTGGTTTACGAGCAGACAAGCATGTTTGGCAGTGCACAATCACGGAGTACTCACAAGTAGACATTGTGTAGACAGAAAAGGGAGAACGGATGAATTTTGGCTTAAAAACTAACAAAGGTGAAGTTATGACACTGAAACGCTCTACGGAAGATATGCTTTAAGACGTGGTTAGCGAGCTTGCGGCTGAAGTCCATCCACTGTCTGCATTGTTTTAGCTACTTCAAAATCACTAATCCTCGCCTCCATGGCGACAAATAAAGTACGTTTCTTACAAGTATCATACCTGCAGGACGGTAGCTCACCGGCGTCAAAATGTAAACAAACGGCATTGGTGGATCTACACTTAACATCCACTCATAATGATACCAAGTACAGTAGCGTATCTAGTCGATGATTATATTTTTTGGCATCGCAACATATTCTTTCGTTTTTTTTTTTTCATTTATATTATTTTTATAAACTCAGAAAATATTTCCCTGGACACATGAAGACTTTGAATATGACACATATATGATCCTGTAACGCAGGGGTAGGGAACCTATGGCTCTAGAGCCAGATGTGGCTCTTTTGATGACTGCATATGGCTCTCAGATAAATCTTAGCTGACATTGCTTAACACGATAAGTCATGAATAATTCCGCTGGCAATCACAGTGTCAAAAATAACCTTCCATTTTCTGTCGCACCTGTTCAAGATGTGGCATTAATGGTAAGAAGTATTATATTTATTATTGTTAACTTTAGAATAACAATGTTATTAAAAATAAGATACTTATCATACTCTAAAAATGTTGGTCTTACTTAAAAATGCACACATTTAGTTGTATTCAGTGTTAAAAAATATTATATGGCTCTCACGGAAATACACTTTGAAATATCTGGCTTTCATGGCTCTCATAGCCAAAAAGGTTCCCGACCCCTGCTGTAACGACTTGGTATCGGATCGATACCCAAATTTACGGTATCATTCAAAACTAATGTAAAGTATCAAACAACAGAAGAATAAGTGATTATTACATTTTAATAGAAGTGTAGATACAACATGTTAAAATACAAAGTAAGCTGATATTAACAGTAAATGAAGTAGAATAATAATTCATTTTCCACCACTTGTACCAGTACCAACATATTGGTATCAGGACAACATCACAGTGGAAAGTAACCGGCGATTAACCGGAAATTGTCATGTGGATTTTTTTTTTTTACCCTGTGTATGTTATACATAATTTAATTTTTCTCTATGATCTAGAACTGCAGTGGCATGAATGTGTGTGTGTGTGTGTGTGTGTGTGTGTGTGTGTGTGTGTGTGTGTGTGCGCTATTGTGAGTGTACTCAGGTATGTTAATGAAGCTAACATTAGCCCAACACGGCTGTCATTTGCAGCTGTTTTCCCTGAACGTTTACCTATGCTGTCAATGACACATGTCTTAACGACACCAACTTTTTCATGTGACCATTTTCAAACTGTTTGACTGTACACTGCGAGATTTATTTACGAATGTTATCTCTAACCATCAATGGATGGATGGATCACTAAGCATCATCTTATCTTATATCTTAAAGGTTTATTACAGTAAGTTGTAGAAAACTATTGTTTACCCGCACAAGTCTGTTGATTAATTGTTTTATTAGTTCCTTCCAGATCATGTACTTAAAACATGGATACGGTATATTTGTATTCCTAGGTCTGTAGTTTTTTAGGCTACATTTGCAGTATTCTTCTGATGAGTCAACACAAAAAGTTAACCTCTGCTTGAACAAGCCAACGTTTTTCTGTTCAAATGCACCAAAGGTCTAGTGCTTAAGATGACATCACTGATAATAAAACAAGCACCATTACATTTTTTTTAATCAAGCAATTTGTGTTTGCGCCCCCCTGACAGAATTGAGTCACTACTTGAATTAATTGCTCCAATTCGGTTTGCAGGTCGACATCCTCTTCATTTCACAGGCTCTCTGCGTCTAGCTGCTACTTTTCAAAAAGCTCCAACATTATTGTCAAGCTATAGAATCAAAGTTCGTATTTACAAGAACTTCAACACATTTTTAAGGTCAGCCATTGGCATCCATAGGATGTTTGGATTAAGACCTGTTATTTGTGCTATGTCTGAAAAGTGACCTGAAGACCGATTTTTAATGGTTTCGAGCAGGGGTGTCAAAATCATTTTAGATCGGGGGCCACATGGAGAAAAATCTACTCCCAAGTGGGACGGACTGGTAAAATCATAGCACAATAACTTCAAAATAAAGACAACTTCAGATTGTTTCCTTTGTTTAAAAATAGAACAAGCACATTCTGAAATTGTACAAATCATAATGTTGTTGGGTTTTTTTACACTTACATGTTGCGGTCAATAGTATTCTATCTTTATTTGTCGTTATTTTTTATACTTTTTAAATAAATTATGTGATAATGTTCATCAGTCAACTCATTGGTGTTAATTGTCAATCTATCAAGATACAAACATTTATATCAAAATTAAATTACAGTATGTTATTTATGTAGTTTGATCATTTTCCTTGACTGATGTACTAACATTATCTGGTTTATTTTGACCATTTGTAGCATCATCTACAAAGATAGAAATATTTCCTATTGCATCATTAAGTGGAAACATTTAGAACAGCTGTTTCTTTCATTCAAACATTTCTGGTTGATTTTTATACTTAGCAAACTCATCCCATGGGCCAGATCCGGCCCTGGGGCCGTATGTTTGAAACCCCTGCTATAGAGCAAGTAATGCAAGTCACAGAGCAAAAATAAAATATGTTCTTACAGGGAAACAATCAAGAGACTTTATGGGACATTTAAAGGGCAACTGCACTTTTTTTTTGGAATTTTGCTCTCTCTTCACAATTATTATGAAAGACATGACAACAGTTTTTTTTTTAATGCATTCTAAAGATTAAACAAATGTTTAAAATGGAGCCTATGAAGCCCTTAAAAAAATTGTAGTGGTCAAACAAGCCAATAGTTCACACTGTTGTGCAGCGTGAACTATCAAACTATTGTGCTCTGGACATTACTAAATATGAAACAGATGAAAACTTGGAAAAACATGGAGGTTACAACTTCTTTGTGTGTGGCTGGGACAAGGAAATTGGTACCAGACTCTTCTGGATAAATACGCGTCGTTTTTGCTCAGGTAAAGTTGCATTTCATGACTTAACTTTGCGCCTTTTACGAGTATGCATGTTTTTCTCCGTCTTTATCAAAACATAACTATGGATGTCAACATTGTGTGCCGAGTTGGAGTTTTTCTAAACACTCGTGGCAAACGTGTTTTAGGAAATATAAATAATATCAAGATAATACTTAAATGGGAAATACTCGCTATAAGTATATCAATCAATGTTTATTTATATAGCCCTGAATCACAAGTGTCTCAAAGGGCTGCACAAACCAAAACGACATCCTCGGTAGAGCCCACATAAGGGCAAGGAAAACCTCACCCCAGTGGGACATCGACAATGATGACTATGAGAAACCTAGGAGAAGACCGCATATGGATGGAGCGAAAGCAATGGCTGTCGAGCGGATCTAACATGATATTGTGAAAGTCCAATCCATAGCGGATCTAACATAACCGAGAGAATCCAGTCCAAAGTGGATCCAATGTAGTAGCGAGAGTCCCGTCCAAAGTGGAGCCAGCAGAAAACCATCCCAAGCAGAGGCGGATCAGCAGCACAGAGATGTCCCCAGCCGATACACAGGCAAGCGGTCCATCCTGGGTCCCGACTCTGTACGAGCGGTCCATCCTGGGTCCCGACTCTAGACAGCTAGTACTTCATCCATGGCCACCTGACCTGTGCCCCCCCCCTCCCCCCTCCACAAGGGAGAGGGGGACAGAGGAGAAAAAGAAAAGAAACGGCAGATCAACTGGTCTAAAAAGGAGTCTATTTAAAGGCTAGAGTATACAAATAAGTTTTAAGATGAGACTTAAATGCTTCTACTGAGGTATCATCTCAAACTGTTACCGGGAGGGCATTCCAGAGTACTGGAGCCCGAATGGAAAACGCTCTATAGCCCGCAGACTTTTTTGGGGCTCTGGGAATCACTAATAAGTCGGACTCCTTTGAACGCAGATTTCTTGCCGGGACATATGGTACAATACAATCGGCAAGATAGGCTGGAGCTAGACCGTGTAGTATTTTATACGTAAGTAGTGAAACCTTAAAATCACATCTTAAGTGCACATGAAGCCAGTGCAGGTGAGCCAGTCCAGGCGTAATATGATCAAACTTTCTTGTTCTTGTCAAAAGTCTAGCAGCAGCATTTTGTACCAACTGTAATCGTTTAATGCTAGACATGGGGAGACCCGAAAATAGTACTTTACAGTAATCGAGACAAGATGTAACAAATGCATGGATAATGATCTCAGCGTCGTTAGTGGACAAAAGGGAGCGAATTTTAGCGATATTACGGAGATGAAAGAAGGCCGTTTTAGTAACGCTTTTAATGTGTGACTCAAACGAGAGAGTTGGGTCGAAGATAATACCAAATTCTTTACCGAGTTGCCCTGTTTAATTGTTTGGTTGTCAAATGTTAGAGGTCGGTGTCTAGCAGGACCGATAATCAGCATTTTCATTTTTTTGGCGTTGAGTTGCAAAAAGTTAGCGGACATCCATTGTTTAATTTCATTAAGACACGCCTCCAGCTGACTACAATCCGGCGTGTTGGTCAGCTTTAGGGGCATGTAGAGTTGGGTGTCATCAGCATAACAGTGAAAGCTAACACCGTATTTGCGTATGATGTCACCTAGCGGCAGCATGTAGATGCTGAAGAGTGCAGGGCCAAGTACCGAACCCTGGGAAACTCCACACGTTACGTTAACATAGTCCGAGGTCACATTGTTATGGGAAACACACTGCATCCTGTTGGTAAGATAAGAGTTAAACCAAGACAGGGCTAAGTCTGACATACCAATTTGTGTTTTGATACGCTCTAATAAAATATTCTGATGGATGGTATCGAAAGCAGCGCTAAGATCGAGGAGCAGCAACATAGATGACACATCAGAATCCATCGTTAGCAATAGATCATTAGTCATTTTTGTGAGGGTTGTCTCCTTAGAGTGATTTGCCCTGAGACCTGATTGAAAGGTTTCGCATAGATTGTTAAATGCTAAGTTTTCATTTAGCTGATCTGCAACAATTTTTTCGAGGATTTTCGAAATAAAGGGAAGGTGAGACGGTAGTTTACCATGAGGTCAAGATCGAGGTTAGGTCTTTTAAGGAGAGGATGAATAACCGCTTTTTTGAATGCTAGTGGAACAGTGCCAGATGAAAGTGATGCGTTTATAATATTTAGCACTGACGGACCTAATTATACAAAAAGCTCCTTGATAAGTTTCCCAGGAAGTGGGTCAAGTAAGCATGTTGTTTATTTTATTCCATTTACACGTTGTAACAATTCTTCTAATGTTATTTCATCAAAACAAGAGAAACTATTTTGGAGAGCAGTATCCGCCGTATATACAGTCGTATCTGTGTTAATAAAACCCAGTTGTAGCTGGGACGCATTGTCTTTAATCTCCTTTCTTATGAGTTAAATTTTCTTATTATAGAAAATCATAAAGTCATCTGACGAGTGGGTGGAGCTACTGGAAGGGGTCCCTTGTTGGGTTAGCGATGCTACTGTACTAAACCAAAATTTATGATCGTTTTTATTAAGGCGGCTGAGATTTGAGTAATATTTAGCTTTAGCTAGGGTAAGCATGCGTTTATAAGTTATTAAACTATCACTCCATGCTTGATGGTAATCCTCAAGTTTAGTCGTGCGCCGTTTGCGTTACAGCTTTCAAACAAACCTTTGACGAAGTGATCACTACAAACTAATTAATTATTTGATTCTGCTCCCTTGGACTGGAGTGCGAGTTACTTTTTTTGTCATCATTTTAGAAAATCTTGCACTCCTTCACCCTTCTTTGTACCTTTTGAACAACTCTGAAGAAAAATGTATCCTTTTTACTGATTTGAACGGTTTGTATAGCCGAAAACAACGCAAGCATAGGGAATTTTTCTTTAAGAAACCACCACCCATATCTAATGAGCAGGATGTGAGCCGGATGTGACGTCATTTAAAACCATGCTGTAAGTATACTGTATACTGTATGTAATGTAGTAACAGGTACATTTATAATAACATGATTCATTTACGTATTTTGATCATTTTAAGCAAAACTTTCTTTTTTTTTGTCAACTACATAACTGATTACTACTCACTGCAGACTTCATGAGAGCCAACAAACATAATAAAACATCACTTACTGTACGATGTCTGCTGACAGGATGCCGACTGCTGGGATGTTCAAAGAGTACCAACTTTTCCTAATAAGTCCTCGTCCAATCCAGGTGAAAGGCGTGATTTATGATCTTGAATAAAGTTTGACGGGCAAGGAAACGAGGAAGCAGCTCATTAGTTGATCATATTAACATAGACACACAAGCTTGAGATCACATCGCCGCTATAAATACTTTGTCACGTTTACAATAACGATATCACTAATACTTCTCAAGTCAAGTCACAAAATGGAGTATTGTTGGCGCTTTTTGGAATTTTTTTAATGGGGCAGAATAGAGGACCTCCCATTAGCTCCAGTTTTATTCATGTTTATTTACGAGTTAGAAGGCATTAAAAAAATCGATCTGTCGTCATGTCTTTCATAATGATTGTGAACGATGGACATAATAGGCAATTCCCCTTTCATGTATACCTATTTTAAAAGGACCATGTTGACATTGTAGATAACCGCAAATAAATCCCCCATTTCTCTGTATGTCAAAATACAGACACAATTGTGAATAACCAAGACTATTGTGGAGGTTCCTTTCTTCCTCCTCCAGGGTTCGATGGACCAATGTGACCACAACACCTTGAGACGTGGGTTTTAACAGGAGAGTTTTTTTTTATTTTTCGTTTGTTGTCCTTTTATAGTTTCTTCTGTTTGCTTTTCAGCAATCTGGTCTCGTTGTCAAAGTTTCTTCTTTTTGCTTTTCAGCAATCTGGTTCCTCTGCTCATGGTCTCCGGCGCTGCTAATAAAGGAACAGGTGGTTAGATAACTCGTTCCAGCTGAGATATCCACTCACCTGCTGCTTTTGATCTGATTGTTCGAGGCGGGGACCTGCTCGCTGACTACAGGTGGTTCGGCCGGTCGGGATCGCTGTGCCGGGGTTGTCCCTTCCGGTGCCGAAAGTCGTCGGCGGGGTGTTGGGGTGGGCCTTTCGTCCGTCCTCGTAGTTGCCTCCCGGTGGACAGCCAGGTGATCCTCTGCCAGAGTCACGGCCATCTTCACGTCGATGGGGCGGTGGTACCTGACCCATGCGGCGGTCCTGGGTGGGATGGCGTCGATGAATTGTTCCAGAATAATATACTCTAGTATTTTTGGATCTTGTCCATTCAGCTGAAGCCACCTGGTCGCCGCGTCCCTCAGCTACTGCGCCAGCACGAATGGGCGGTCTTCCTGGCACAGTTTCATGGCTCGGAACTCCCTTCTCTGGTGCTCTGGGCTGCTGCCGATCCGATCCAGGATGGTGTGGCAAAGGTTGGGGTACTGCATTCGGGCGGCTGCCGGGAGACTCAATGCCACCCGCTGTCCCTCCCCCACCAGGAGCGGCAGGAGCTTCACGCCCCATTCTTCCTCCGGCCACTTGTATGAGGTCGCAGTGGCCTCGAAAATGTCCAGGAAT
This sequence comes from Nerophis ophidion, assembly GCF_033978795.1. Lineage (NCBI taxonomy): Eukaryota > Metazoa > Chordata > Actinopteri > Syngnathiformes > Syngnathidae > Nerophis > Nerophis ophidion. The sequence continues at coordinate 55,642,624 of NC_084621.1, read as the reverse complement.
GCACGGGGGTCCTCCTTTTCCACCATGCGCTGCCTGGAAACCGTCGCTCCAGCACCTGATGTGCCTGCTCTGCTCATTAATGTTTGCAGCAGCTGGGTCTGCTGCTGGCTCGCCGCTGACACCTCGGCCAGCACTCGCCCGAGCGCCACCAGGGGGGTTGTGGTAGACATTACCTTGGTCCAGTCGATTGGGCGCCAGTTGTGGAGATTCCTTTCTTCCTCTTTCAGGGTTCGATGGACCAATGTGACCACAACACCTCGAGACGTGGGTTTTAACTGGAGTTTTTTTTTTTTTTTTCGTTTGTTGTCGTTTTCAAGTTTCTTCTGTTTAATTTTCAGCAATCTGGTCTTGGTGTCAAAGTTTCTTCTTTTTGCTTTTCAGCAATCTGGTTTCTCCTGCTCCCATTATCTCCTCTGCTCATGGTCTCCGGCGCTGCTACCATGAATTGATTAACGTGGACCCCGACTTAAACAAGTTGAAAAACTTATTCGGGTGTTACCATTTAGTGGTCAATTGTACGGAATATGTACTGTACTGTGCAAACTACTAATAAAAGTATCAATCAAAAAAGCTAATAAAGGAACAGGTGACTAGATAACTCGTTCCAGCTGAGATATCCACTCACCTGTTGGCTGCTTCATGGCCGGCTCCTACACACACCCCGCCCGCAGGGAACGCGTGGACCACGCCCCTCTCCACAACTATGTTTTGTTGCACATACGATGAACAATAATCCCCAATTTTACACAATTCATTGCATAAAAAAGAATCGTAAAGTTTTAAGTCAGACTGGAACTGTACCTGCATTGCATGCAGACAGTCACACAATCAGGCTTTGAGTCTAACAGTATTTGTGGCATGCCTTGCGAAACGCAATTGAGCTTGCCTGTGTTATACTGATAGATGATGCTATAAGACAAACATTGAACAACATTAGCTGGAAAACAATCTGAATGCTCTTACCAGTGTTCGACTGTGATCAAATGGGATTCATTAAGAATGATTCAACTCATGGTTTCCTTTCAGAATGTATCTTTAGCAATTTAGTTGACTGTTTTTGGATTTTACAGAAGGTAATACTGCTCGTTATTAGGAATAAACAAAATGAGTGGTGTACGTGTTCGTTTATGTGTGCTTGCCTGGGTGTGCGAGCCTAAGGTCCTGACTGTTTTAAAGGCAATGCGTCTTAAAAATTTGTTTTCCCAGGGGAAATAACACAAGCAGACTTTGGACTGATTGCTCTAATGGAGCCATACTAATGCTCTTTGCGTCTTGCTGACACGTGTATGGGCAACTCTGAATTAACCGTTCAAAGTGGTTCCAGGGTTTTATTTTTCTAATCAATCCAGTTATAAAGATGGGACTCAAACCTGAGTACCATAAAGGTGCAGACACAAATGGTATTAACTAAACTAAAAACAAAGTGTCTCATTTCAATGCTCAATGAATAGATATTTTTACTTTAGTAGCATTGTCTTGAGGCAAACATTAGATATAGTTACTGCTGCTAGCTGTCCTGAATCTAGTGAGCATGTTCCTAAAATTCTCAGGTTGAAACGCTCCAAAATTAGGTTGTACTTTGATTCATCCATCTGTAACAAGTGCTCATATGTCATGTTTTACAACTCATGCTGTGTAAGTAACTTAATTTTGCATGTAGGATTAACGAATAAACATTGTTGTATTTTGTTCCCTAAATTTTGTACCAATAATGAATTTCAGCCTGAATTGCGTGGCATGTATGCCTGACGTCAGTGTACTGTATGTACTTGAAACCTTTCCACTTACTTGTTTTTTCTGTTAAAATTAATTAATTTGATATGTAATTTATGTGATATTGCTGAATGTATTACTTATAACTGTGGTTTTATTGTTAAAGTATATTCAAATTCTAAATATTTGGTAAAAGACCCTGTTTAAATTAAAGTTGAAGTTAAAGTACCAATGACTGTCACACACACACTAGGTGTGGCGAAATTTGTCCTCTGCATTTGACCAATCCCCTTGATCACCCCCTGGGAAGTGAGGGGAGCAGTGGGCAGCAGCGGGGCCGCGCCCAGGAATCATTTATGGTGATCAAACCCCCCAATTCCAACCCTTGATGCTGAGTGCCAAGCAGGGAGGTAATGGGTCCCATTTTTATAGTCTTTGGTATGACTCGGCCGGGGTTTGAACTCCCAACCTACCGATCTCAGGGCGGACACTTAAGGGCAGGCACCTAAACAGATTTGGCACTGGCACCAGATAATATGCACATGTAGTGAGTTGCACCTACTTTGCCAAGCACAATGCCATATAAAGCGTACACCAGGGGTGTCAAAACTCATTTTAGCTCAGGGTCCGCACGAAAGAAAATGTATTCCCAAGTGCGGTAAAATGGTAAAATCATGACATAATATCTTAAAAATAAAGACAACTCAAGGTTGTTTTCTTTGTTTTACTTTGGCCCAAAATAGAACAAGCACATTCTGAAAATGTACAAATCACAAATAAGACAAAACACTTCAAGTTTGGTGAAACTTCTGAGGAAATTGGAGCAGTTTCAAAAACAACAATGATCTTAGACTTCGTCTCAGTGTATCTTCAAAACCAGGATTAAGTCAGTCTTTCTGGGATTAAACAGAAAACACAACATGTAAACTCTTCGAGGTATCAACTACCTCCCTTGTCATGTCCACGTATCAATCCAGTGCTAACTCAACAAACAATAAGAAACAGAGTTCACTTTTCATGTGTTTGACAAAGACATTTTGGGGGAGTGAGGGTGCCAAATAACGATGTGTTTGAAACAGAAGCAGAATCAGAATAGTTTTAATTTCCATTGTTTGAGAACGGGTTCACAAACTAGGAATTTTTCTTGGTGCAACATAAAACTGAAGACATAAATCGACAGATTTTAAAGGCCTACTGAAATGAGATTTTCTTATTCAAACAGGAATAGCAGGTCCATTCTATGTGTCATACTTGATAATTTCGCGATATTGCCATATTTTTGCTGAAAGGATTTAGTAGAGAACATCCACGATAAAGTTCGCAACTTTTGGTCGCTAATAGAAAAGCCCTGCCTTTACCGGAAGTATGTGCGCGTGACGTCACGAGTTGCAGGGCTCCACACATATTCACATTGTTTATAATGGAAGCCACCAGCAGTAAGAGCAATTTGGACCGAGAAAGCGACAATTTCCCCATTAATTTGAGCGAGGATGAAAGATTTGTGAATTAGGATAATGATAGTGAAGGACTAGAAAAAAAAAAAAAAGTGACGGCGGCGGCAGTGTGAGCGTTTCAGATGTAATTAGACACATTTACTAGGATAATTCTGCAATTATCCTAGTAAATGTTTTAATAGTGTTTTAGTGAGATTTTAAAGATTGTAAAGACATACCTCGAGGTCGGATGGCTGTGGTGAACACGCAGTGTCTCGGAGAGAAGCCGAGGAGCCAAGCTCACAGCTGCCTTTTTTGACAGCTGCTGCAGGACGACGAACTATCCACTGATGTCTCCGGTAAGATATATATATCACAATTTCCCCATCCAAAAACATGCTGGTTGACGTAGAGAAAACATGTTCGCCTGACCGCTCTGCTTCACAACAAACAAAGAAACATCGGCTGTGTCTCGGTGCTAAAGACAGATGCAATCCACCGCTTTCCATCAACAGCATTGTTCTTTATAGTCTCCATTATTAAATGAACAAATTGCAAAAGATTCAGCAACACAGATGTCCAAAATACTGTGGAATTATGCCATTAAAGCAGACGACTTTTAGCCGTAACTGGTGCTGAGCTAATATTTCCTGACAGTCAGTGACGTCACGCGTACGCGTCATCATTCGGCAACGTTTTCAACAAGAAACTCGCGGGAAATTTACAATTGCAATTTAGTAAACTAAAAAGGCTGTATTGGCATGTGTTGCAATGTTAATATTTCATCATTGATATATAAACTATCAGACTGCGTGGTCGGTACTAGTGGGTTTCAGTAGGCCTTTAAGTTTAATTTGGGTCGAGGAGGAGGAACCACTTTCACCCTTTACTGAGTACCTCTTGCTTTGGCTCGGTATTAACCGTTTGCTTGCTAAACAGAATTGCTATTGTGACATCCAGTGGACACATTTAGAAGAGCAGTTTCTTTCATTAAAAAAAAAAAAAAAAGGAAGCTCATTTTAATACTTGGCAAACTCATCTCGCGGGCCGGACGTTTGACACCCCCAGCGTACACTGTCAGGCTTTTTTATCTATAAAAGTCGTCAAAGCATCGTCACTGCAATAAGCAGTGTGCACATCTGGTTATCGTCTCAGGTAACATGGTATAATAACACTACAGATTAACATCAATCTCCTCTGCTAAGGTTTTTATGGAATTTGATCTGCTTTAGACATGGCACTTGGAAGGACTACAATGCTGTTAGAAGTTTCTAGGACGGCCGTACTTGAATACAAGTAGAGACGAGAGTGCCCCTTCGTTCATCATATTTCTTCTCCTCCCCTGCCGTGTTTTGACAGCGTTATTGCGTGCCTGAGGCAGTCTATCACTGGCAGGAGAAACACACATACTGGGGGTACCAGTTCATGCACATGCACTACAACAAAGCGCAGGAATATAAAAAGAGGCCAGATTAGCTACTAATGCAACTCTGTTGACACTAAATCTAGACACAATAACATTTAACCTGCTGCTTTAACCAAGATTTTTTTTTCCCCCCATCCCTGCATTTGTTAAGTCTGATGATGTCACGCTTGATGGCTGTTGCTAGGCAGCAACTGTCTATCACTAGGATGTCTTCAGTAAATCTAATTGTTTGTGCTGATTGATTGGCCTGTAACCTTTTTGTACTCAAATGTTAATGATGTTTGGTATCAATTAGAGAACTAAATGCTGAATGCTGTACAGTTATAGGCACCGACTAGATTCCGTATGAACAACCAAATACCAATTTACATAAAATGAAACTGATTGGCAACACTAAGTTGGCTCTAGTGCGTCTGCCCTACAAAACGAAGGTCCTGAGTAGTCCTGTGTTCAATCCTGGGCTCGGGATCTTTCTGTGTGGAGTTTGCATGTTCTCTCCGTGATTGCGTGGGTTCCCTCCGGGTACTCCGGCTTCCTCCCACCTCCAAAGACATGCACCTGGGGATAGGCCCCTCCCACTTCCAAAGACATGCACCTGGGGATAGGTTGATTGGCAACACTAAATTGGTCCTAGTTTGTGAATGTTGTCTGTCTATCCGTGTTGGCCCTGCGATGAGGTGGCGATTTGTCCAGGGTGTACCACGCCTTCTGCCCGAATGCAGCTGAGATTGTCTCCAGCACCCCCCGTGACCCCAAAAAGGGACAAGCGGTAGAAAAATGGATGGATGGAAACGATGCCATATTTTGGTACCTTTGTTGTGGTTCAAGCACTTGTCGGGCAGCAGGCATATTCATAGTGGACTGCTGCTTGATAGCACTGTAAATTCCCATTCCAAAAAAGCAAAAAAAAGCGCTCAACAATGAGATCCCACTTTTCAAACTGTGCTAGCTCGATTTGATATGCCATATACTGTACATATTAGCTCACTGCGATCCATGCGCCTCTAAAATAGTTTTGTAATAATGATATTGCCAATACTTGGTGCATATTCAGGTTTTGAGATGTAAATGGTGTATTGTTGGCGGGTTTTGGATGTTATTGTAAATGGTAAATGGGTGATACGTACACTACCTTCAAGGTACTCAAAGCGCTTTGACACTATTTCCACATTCACCCATTCACACACTGTTGGCGGGAGCTGCCATGCAGGGCCCTAACCACGACCCATCAGGAGCAAGGGTGAAGTGTCTTACTCAAGGACGCAAGGGACGTGACGAGGTTGGTGGAAGGTGGGGATCGAATCAGGAACCCTCAGGTTGCTGGCACGGTCACTCTCCCGACATCGCCACGCCGTCCCCAGTAAAGGGCTTAATGGGCGGAATAGATGAGCCTTTGTTGACGCCACTCTTAGCTCACTTTTGCGAACATTTATCTACACAAAAAATGAAAAACACAAGTGTTCTTTTCATACACAGGAATTGTGAATAAATAAACAGCTCATTTCCTGGCCATTTTTGTGTTTCTCCAGTATGGCTGTACATACGGAAAGTGCCAAAGACAGACATTTGGAGCAGAATATAGAAAATTGTCGTCTGAAACTGTGGCATTTTGTGGCTGTTTGGATTAACTTTTGTACGCACTTTGCGGATTGGATATATAGTTGGATGCGATTTAATGCAGGGGTGTCAAACTCATTTTAGAGCAGCACGATAACTTAAAAATAAAGATAACTTCAGATTGTTTTCTTTGTTTAAAAACAGAACAAGCACATTCTGAAATTGTACAAATCCTAATGTTGGGGTTTATTTACACTTACATGTTGTAGTATTCTATCGTTATTTGTCATTATTTATATTTTCCAAATAAATTATGTGATAATGTTCATCAGTCAACTCATTGGTGTTAATTTTCAATCAATTGAGATAAAAAACTTATATCAATATCAAATTACACTATGTTATGTATGTAGATTGATCATTTTCCCCGACTGATGTACTAACATCATGTGCTTTACTTTGTACATACCGTATTTCCTTGAATTGCCGCCGGGGCGCTAATTAATTTAAAACCTCTTCTCGCTCCTGTGCTTACCAAAGGCATGAGGTAAAAGTAAGCATGCGCTAATTATTTTAAAACCTCTTCTCACTCCGGCACTTACCAAAGGCATGCAGTAAAAAAATTAGTGTGATGTAAGTTTGGACACTAAATCCTACTGAAAAGCTCTTAATCTTCTTCCCTTTATGCGATTTCAAATTACCGGTATTGATATCAGCCTCATCCATTTTGAAAATGATGACAGGGGAAGTGTCACTCGTGATGTCACGAGTTTGACCAGGCGGTAATACTAAGCATGCGCTAATTATTTTGCGAAGCCAGTTTGACCCGGCAGTAATTCAAAGCAGGCGCATACTAAATACCCTGCGGCAATTAAAGGAAATACGGTATGTAGCATCATCTACAAAAATAAAAATAATTGCTATTGCGACATCCAGTGGACACATTTAGGACAGCTGTTGCTTTTATTCAAAAATTGCAGGTTAATATTTAAAACCTGTTCGGGGGCCTGATCCGGTCCTTGGGCCGTATGTTTGACACCCCAGGTTTAATGTATAAATCAAACACAATTTAGTATTTTAGCAGCATTTATTCTTCCATTATGCTGGTACTTTAAAAAAATCTATGACTCATCTACAAAGTTTGGTTCAGTTCTCGCAGCCAGCACTTTGTATCGGAGTTGGGGTTGGTCAGATTGATGGTTGAGTTTTCTAGTGGGCTGAGAGGATGGGGCACTCATTATGTGGTGGGCAGTCGAGTCGATGGGTCCTCAGAAACAGGCAGGCTGTTGTTCATATTATGAGTGAAGCAACCAACACTACCAGTTTTTTAGTCAACTTAGAACGACGCATTCATTGTGATGAGCCCTGAAAACTGATTTAACTTGATGCAGACTAGGGGGTAGTTTTTAGCTGGCTTTATCTTTGCAGTTACAATAAAATAACAGCAAGCACATTCTCTGTAAAACACTATCTTATCCGAACCATCTTATCTGAAACCTGTTCAGTGGCCTTGTGGTTAGAGTGTCCGTCCTGATATCGGCAGGTCGTGAGTCCAAACCCCGGGCCGATTCATACCGAAGACTATGAAAATGGGACGCATTACTTCCCTGCTTGGCACTCAGCATCAAGGGTTGGAATTGGGCGTTAAATCACCAAAATGATTCCCGAGCGCGGCCACCGCTGCTGCTCACTGCTCCCCTTGACTCCCAGGGGGTGGAACAAGTGTGTGTGTCATAAACAGAGGTACTTTAGCTTTAATTGTATCTTACAGCCGTCTATAAGCGTTTAATACATTTGTGTACCACCAAGGGGAGGGAGAGAAGCAAGGGTCAGGTTGTGTTGCTTACCCCCTTCAGGGTGTGGGACTTGTAAGTTTAAAGCGGGTGCTCAGAAGCTGTACTAAACATTGGAGTGTATGTGTGCGTCCATGTGTATATTCCTCAAGGCATCTTGGAACTAATAAAATGGTGGCAAAGAAACACCTTCCAAAAATTGAACTGGAAATGAAGAAATAAAAAGGGAGCAGGAAGGAGGAGACAGAAAAGATGCTTGGTGAGAAGTCAGTTGCGACATTGTTTAGTTCAACCAATTAATCGATCAAAGTTAATTTATATAGCCCTTAATCACAATTAATTCAAAGGGCTGCACAAGCCACAACGACATCCTCGGCTCAGATCCCAAATCAGGGCAAGAAAAAATCTCAACCCAATGGGATACAATGAGAAACCTTGGAGGGGACCGCAGATGAGTCACTTGTCTTATATGACAAAACAAAAGATACAGCTGACAGTTATTGATTAAAAAATCAAGCATAATCGGCTGAGTGTTGCCACATTTGTTCTGACTCTTGAATGTTGACCTTGTCTCTTGTTAGTTCACTTCAGGGGTGCCCATTACGTCGATCGCGAGCTAGAGGTCGACCGCGGAGGGTGTGTCAGTCGATCGCCAGCCAGGTATTAAAAAAATAGATCTCAAACATAGCGATCATCAATCTTCACTAAGACGTCACTTTTGTCACTTGATTGACATTCACGGCACCCGAGGGTCTAGTAAGATGATGCTGGCTGCTGCCAACTCATTATTAAGAAAAAAGGATCCAGAAGGAAGGCGAGAAATACTTTTTATTTCAACAGACTTTCACGCTGTACCTGCCGTCAAAACTCCAAAGACCGACTGCCAAAAAAAAAATAATCCATCCATCCATCCATTTTCTACCGCTTATTCCCTTTCGGGGTCGCGGGGGGCGCTGGCGCCTATCTCAGCTACAATCGGGCGGAAGGCGGGGTACACCCTGGACAAGTCGCCACCTCATCGCAGGGCCAACACAGATAGACAGACAATATTCACACTCACATTCACACACTAGGGCCAATTTAGTGTTGCCAATCAACCTATCCCCAGGTGCATGTCTTTGGAAGTGGGAGGAAGCCGGAGTACCCGGAGGGAACCCATGCATTCACGGGGAGAACATGCAAACTCCACACAGTTATATATATATAAATATATATTTTTATATATATATATATATATATATATATAGACTGTACAACTCCTCTCTGGGACGGGGGACGGGGGGTATTAGGATGACAGGGGATGCAAAACATTAACAGTGCAATACGTTTTCATAACATGGTCACTACTGCCTACTTTGTCTTGTTATATTCTTATTTTACTGTTATATTGTTATTCCCATTGTTTTTATTCTTTTCGTAATATTTCTCTATTTTGTTTCCTTTTAACCCCCCATTATTTACTTTTTACTTTTTTTTTTTTTTTTTTTTTTTAATTGATCTCAACTCTGTACGATGCTGCTGGAATTTTAATTTTCCTGAAGGAACTCTCCTGAAGGAATCAATAAAGTACTATCTATCTATCTATCTATCTAAATCAATCCAACAACAAAATACACGACAATACAATAATAATACAATTCCAATTCCAAAACCAAACCCGGCCCAACAACAATCAGAATAGCAATCAACCGAGCAATTGAAAGGGCACACAAACATGATACAAAACAATCCAAAGATAGTCAAACAAAAAATGAATAATATCAACAACAGTATCATTATTAATAAGTATTCCAACATAGCAGTGATTAGAAATCCCTCATCGACATTATCATCGCAACATTTAAAAAATGAATAATAATGTCACAGTGGCTTACACTTGCATCATATCTCATAAGCTTGGCAACACATTGTGTCTAATATTTTCCACAAAGATTAAAAAAAAAGTCGTATTTAGGTACATTTAATAGTTTAAAAAATGTAAACTTTGGATCCCGTATTCCAATATATGACTCATTGTTATAAATGATAAATGTGTTTTATTTCCGACTTATTTCCATAGCTTGTGTGTACCAGTCACTATGAGTTGGAAAATACACATCTATACATTTTTTTATTATTACCAGTTTTATTATGATGAACATTGAAATAAATACATTTTTACTCTTTGATGACAGTTCCTGTCTTCACAATAAAAGCCCTGCTTCATCCTGCCTGCGCTAACAAAATAAGAGTCTCGGAAAGCTAGCGTGCACAAGCTAGCAAGCTATGGAGTTTGCTGCAAATGCATTTCTTGCAAAGTGTATAAACACGAGTATGGAAGCTGGACAAATAAGATGCCAAAAACCAACCACTTTCATGAGGTATTGGACAGAAAGGAGGACTTTTTTTTTATCGTCCATTCAAAAATGTGGACGTTATCATCACTATTGTCTGATTCCAATCAATGCAAGTCATCAGAATCAGGTAATACACTCATTTATATTCTTGTCTTCATAAAAGAAATTAATCTCTATGTGTTAAACATGTTTGTATTATCATTAAACACCATTAACTTTTTAACAAAAATGTCTTTCATAAAAAAATAAATATAAATTATATATATTAATGAGGTACAAACGTTTGTACAAATGTAGATCCCCTCAACTTGGTCAATTGAAAAGTAGATCGCCTGCAGAAAAAGTGTGGGTAACCCTAGTTTCTTTAAATGATACCTCCATGCAAATTTCAGTATGACGGTATTGTCATTGTTTACATGAGAAGGAAAAATAAAAAGCGGTTTAAGCAGGTACTGCATTTCCATTTTTGGGTAGTGGTGGTGGTTTACGTTTACAAGTTGAAAACTTTTTCGGGTGTTAGTATTTAGTGGTCAATTGTACGGAATATGTACTGTACTGTGCAATCTACTAATACAAGTTTCAATCAATCAATCAAATAATGGTATTTGTTTTTCAACCATTGTTGTCCTTAACTCATATTTATTGTCTGTAATGCTCATGATGACAATAATGTCATGCAGAACTGGTAAATATTTTGTATTTAAGTCGATTCATAGAGTTTATTAGCATAACATGCACTGGTTTTGTACATGTTTACAGCCAAAGAAAACAACCTTTAGTGATAAAGTAAAAACAAATGCAAAAAATCATATTTATTTTTCATCCATCCATCCATCCATTTTCTACCACTTATTCCCTTTCGGGGTCGCGGGGGGCGCTGGCGCCTATCTCAGCTACAATCGGGCGGAAGGCAGGGTACACCCTGGACAAGTCGCCACCTCATCGCAGGGCCAACACTTTTTATTTTTCAGCCACTTTAAATTATTATTTTGCCCTTTCTTCGCCCTAATGCAGGGGTAGGGAACCTGTGGCTCTCAAGCTAGATGTGGCTCTTCTGATGACTGCATCGGGTTCTCAGATAAATCTTAACTGACATTGTTTAACAATATAAGTAATGAATAATTCAGTTGGTAATCACAGTGTTAAAAGTAACGTTCAAAATATAAAACATTCCGTTATGTTTACTGAGAGGAGATGACGGCAGACTGACACCAGGTGGCGGTAATGTTCAATAGTTTATTATTATATAATAATAATAATAAACAATACTAAACTAATAACATAATCCAAGGAGTTGGAGTGTGTCAAACCCAAGTGCACATGTTTGTTATTATGTGTGTAAATTAACTGAAGTGTGTGTGTGTTGTAGAGAGCGAAGGAACAAGGCAGTCCGAAAGGCAGGCAGATGAACATCCAGGGCAGGAGAGGCTAGATCAGTGTCCAGGCGAGGGTCGGGAATCGAAGAAGGAAGTCCAAAAACACAGGGAGGAAAAAAAGACGATCTCGAAGAGGGAAGACTCTGCGGGTGAGCAACACGGACGTCAGAATCATGGAAGGAAACACAACAACGGTGAGCGAACATCAGGCTTACAGTACACAGAGAGGTGACTAAGTTCCCGCCTTGATCCTTGGGTCCATTGGACCTTTATCCAGCCCGCCCTCATCAATACCAGGTGAGCAGATTGGCGAGTGGGTGCAGGTTTGTCGCTGGGTGGGTGTGCTGCACTCAGCGTGAGCGGGGGCGTGTCCAAGCGAGCAGCCAGAGGAGGAACTGTGATAAACAGATGCAGGAGTAAAACGGGTTCGAATCCACTGCTGTGACATATTCTCATGCATTTTAACCCATCCATCCGTTTTCTACTGTACCTGTTCACAAAGTGGCATTATTGGTAAGAAGTATTTTATTTATTACTGGTTAGCTTCAAAATAGCAATGTTATTAAAAAGAATAAGGGACCTATTACACTATAAAAATGTTGGTCTTACTTAAAAATACACGCATCTAGTTGTATTCAGTGTTAAAAAATATTATTTGGCTCTCACAGAAATACATTTTTAAATATTCGGCTTTCATGGCTCTCTCAGCCAAAGAGGTTCCAAAACCCTGCTCTGATGTATAGCAAATTATGTGAACTCATAGTACACATGTTCACACCACAAATTAACAACTAAATAATCAGGTTGATACAAAGTGCTGAATAAATGTAAAAGCCAATCCTCCATTTTACATTAATCTATATTAATCAATTTATTATTAAGAAGCAACCATATTTGTACACATATTACTGACCGAAAATGTCAAACTATACCTTTATAATCATCTGCAACCCCCTTGCTTCATCCTATATGACAAATTGAATACATGAATACGTATAGAATAACTATAAGGTATGTTCTGTAGTCTAGTTTCTACTTGAAATAATTTTTTTTTTCTACAGGCTATTCAGTGTGATCTGAAACCTTGAAAAGCTTCCCTGCATAAAAGCTAAATGTCTCCAAGAAATCCGCAAGTTGTTGAACGTGATGGTTTTTGCTCCCATTTGTCTTTCACCACCTGACAGCTTCCATGATGTATTGCAATTCACCATTAGCAGCTGACTTTGTAATCTTCTCGGAGAAACCGTTAAGCGCACTGCCAGTTAAGTAGTGGTTTGTCACAATAACGTTGTCGCCTGACGGGAAGACATTCAAAGTGTGATTTGCAACTTTTTTACATCAACAAACGACTGTGAAACATAGGGCAACCCAGGTAAAGAAATGAAAATCATTCCCTTGTGGATTAAATCGTATTTGAGGCTGTGTCTGCACCCAAAAAAAATACATTCAAATATGTGTTTCTCTTACATTTTTGATCATATTGGGCTTGGTGCCATTACATCCATCCATCCATTTTCTACCGCTTATTCCCTTTTGGGGTCGCGGGGGGCGGTGGCGCCTATCTCAGCTACAATCGGGCGTAAGGCGGTGTACACCCTGGACAAGTCGCCACCTCATCGCAGGGCCAACACAGATAGACAGACAACATTCACACTCACATTCACACACTAGGGCCAATTTAGTGTTGCCAATCAACCTATCCCCAGGTGCATGTCTTTGGAAGTGGGAGGAAGCCGGAGTACCCGGAGGGAACCCACGCATTCACGGAGAGAACATGCAAACTCCACACAGAAAGATCCCGAGCCTGCATTTGAACCCAGGACTGCAGGAACTTCGTATTGTGAGGCAGACGCACTAACCCCTCTGCCACCGGGAAGCCCGGTGGCATTACAATGGATCTTGATTCATCAGTGTAGGTAAAACAATCCTACTCCCTACTCCTTAAAGGGGAACATTATCACCAGACCTATGTAAGCGTCAATATATACCTTGATGTTGCAGAAAAAGGACCATATATTTTTTTAACCGATTTCCGAACTCTAAATGGGTGAATTTTGGCGAATTAAAGGCATTTCTATTATTCGCTCTCGTCAAATCAGCTCTGTTATTTTCTGTTTTTTCGACTGTTTTCCGTACCTTGGAGACATCATGCCTCGTCGGTGTGTTGTCGGAGGGTGTAACAACACGATCAGGGACGGATTCAAGTTGACTTACGTGGAGTGTGCATCGATTAGCACGGCATGCTAATCGATGCTAACATGCTATTTAGGCTAGCTGTATGTACATATTTCATCGTTATGCCTCATTTGTAGCTATATTTGCATCCAGCCCGCCACCCACATTTAATGCCAAACAAACACTTACCAATCAAATGATTCAAGTTGCACCAGTGTCAAAAGATCTGAAAGTCCCTCGTCTGCACATTTTACCGGCGATGCTACGACAGACATGGCACAGAGATGTATGGATACCCTGCGACACTCAACGCAGATGCATTTCCAACGATAAAGTCAACAAAATCACAAAGGTGAGTTGATGTTATTGACTTATGTGCTAATCAGACATATTTGGTCGCGGCATGACTGCCAGCTAATCGATGCTAACAGGCTATTTAGGCTAGCTGTATGTACATTTGTAGCTATATTTGCATCCGGCCTTTTACTCCACCCACAATTAATGGCATACAAACACTTACCAATCGACACATTTAAGTCGCTCTTGCACATTTTACCGGCGATGCTACGACAGACATGGCACAGAGATGTATGGATACCCTGCGACACTCAATCAATTGTTGGTTAGAAGGCGATCGCCGAATAACTTCAATAGTTATTCGCTCAATAGCTTCAGTTTCTTCTCCAATTTTGTTTTCGCTATCTGCCTCCATACTCCAACCATCCATTTCAATACATGCGTAATCTGTTGAATCGCTTAAGCCGCTGAAATCCGAGTCTGAATCCGAGCTAATGTCGCTATATCTTGCTGGGCTGTCCACCATGATGGCATCACTAAATGACGTCACATGAAAATGGACGATAGATTTAAAGATAGCGAAAATCAGGCACTTTAAAGCCTTTTTTTCGGGCTAATCCATGATGGGTAAAAACATTTTTAAAACTTCGAAAAATAAAATAAGCCACTGGGAACTGATTTTTTATTGGTTTTAACCCTTCTGAAATTGTGATAATGTTCCCATTTAACACCAAAGTGATTTTAGGAGCTATGTTGTTAAGGGTGATATGCCCCCGGTGGGGTGTCCTATGGCAGAATGGTCCTTGGTGATGGATCTGGTGAAAAGTGATTCAGAAGACTCGTATGATTACTACCAAACTGCTCAGCAGCAGTTGACCTTTCCCGTGATGTTGTTGGTAGGCATCCAATGTCTCAAAGAACGCGGTCAACTTAGTTCTCCTAGGGTCCCAAAGACGTGCCTCATTTTTTCCATGTAAATGATACACTGTGTTTAAAATCACAGTAACCAGTTGCAGTGCAACCATTTACTGAGCTTGCTGACAAATTATCATTCATAAAATTTGTTGCCACATATTTATTTGTCTATACTAGTTGGTAATGTCAGCGCTTCTTAAAAAACATCCAAACACCTCCATTGGGGGGGAACAAAAACTTTCGTTTTGTTCTCGCCAATTCCAGATCCTAAATGGCTGTCAAAGTGTCCCAACTTGTCAGACTTTATCACAAGCCATCAACTGCCCAGGCATGATTTAGGAACTACAATAAACTTACAGGGAGCAAGTAAATTCAAGGAAACGAGGAAGCGGCTGATCAGTCGATGATGTAAACATAGGGACACCACTATAAATAGTTTGTCTGTGTTAGCGCTCACAATTATAATATCACTAATACTTGGTTCATATTCAAATCACAAAATGTAAATGAAGTATTGTTGGTGCTTTTTTAATGGTTCTTTATTGGATTCCACAGGTGAAATAGTGCAGTTCCCATTGGCTCCGCCGTAAGCAGACTTTTACTTACCTTTATTTAATATTTAGACTGTATAAAAAAAATAATCCATCCATCATGTCTTTCATAATGATTGTGAACGACAGGCAAATATCCAAAACAAGTGCAGTTCCCTTTTAAGTCACAGCCCAGCTGCTATCTGCTGTTGCAGGGGCGAGCTAAGGGCTAATGCTGTATCATGCCGTTGCAAGGCGATGTGTTACTTTGGTAGAAATACAGTACCTCTGTGTTTGCTCTTACAATGTCGCTACAGCTTGGGTATTATACAGGTTACAGAACATAAATGAAGTATGGTTGGTGGTTTTTGAATGCATTTTTAAGACTGATTTAGAGTAGGCTGACCATATATGTGTATGCTTGCTTTAGTACTATTATCTTGTGTTTATCATATAGCGTTGTTGTTGTTTTTCGTCGTCGTTGTTGTTGTTGTTGTTGTTGTGCTTGCTACCATGTTTCATCATTCCATGTACTTTGTATATACTGTCCTCTGGCCCCCCTGTCAAAAGCTTCTTCTAGCTTATTTGGGGGACCTTTTCACGTACCAACATCTTTAAATGATGATATTCACTACTATTGTAATTGTTATATGGTATTGTGAATTAACTTGAATAAAAAAAAAAAAAGACTTAAACCGATATTTTGAAATCCCAAAAAGAGGACACATATATGCGTGCCAAGGCGGGCAGTACACAGAGAAGGCCGGGACTAGGTGAACATTTGCCAATGATACTTGAACTTGCTTTATAAATCATATATTTATTTAAATAAAGCATTTTTTCTCAACTGTTGACGGCAGTGTTGGTGCTAGGAATTTTCAAAGTGGGGTCCCGTGGACCCCATCAAGTCATAAAAATGGGGTCCCACAGTAATTTTTTGTAAGCGTTTTGAAAACAAATGAAAAACGTATGCATTGTCCTGTTATATCTCACATTCTATACTGTGTTTTGGAAAAAGGTTGTCATAAACGTTACTTAATTCATTAAAAGAAATAATATAAAAATTAAACAAATGTGTATACATATGTAAATGTATTCAGTTATAAACATTCGTTCACTTTCTTCTTTCCTTCATGGATCTAAACTTTACCACTGTTGGTACTTTTTTCCATGTTTTTATTTAATAAGTTGTAGGTGTATTTATTTCAGTATAAAACTTTTAAAATTGTTTTGCTTCAGTCATGAAATGATGATAATGGTGTGCCAGGGCATACATACATTTTATATTTAATGCTTGAATCTCTCGGGTGTAGATTACCTTCAGATCTATTCCTCATTTCAAATTGTTTTAGTTTTTTTTATGTTTTTTTTTTTTTCCGCCCTCTTTTGTCAAACAAAACTATGTTTTTTTTATGGCAAACACACAAAATATGCAAAATCTTCCATCAAAACTATTTTTAAAATAGAATATTTGATGTGACCTAATCGGAACCTTGGATAGGTCAATAATTCATAATAACATTGATTTTGATTCATATGTTTTGAGAAATCACAGTTTGAAAGAAAAAAAAACAGCTTTGTTTTATTAGTCAACATTGCAACTTTTTCTGAATGATATTTCACCTTTAAGATTTTTATTTCACTTTTGTCATGTTTTTGTTTATTTTAATAGTATTTTTAGAATTTGCCGTGGGCCTTTAAAACATTAGTTGTGGGCCGCAAATGGCCTCCGGGGCACTCTTTTTGACACCCCTGCTATAGATAATAAAACATTAAATCTGATAAATCTATCGATAAAAAGCAGAGCCTGGCAACGCACGCGCATTTATCATAACTCTCTCACTCTCCCTGTCTTTGCCCCTCCCTCACTAATGCTGCTGGGTGCTTGAGTTTTTAACCCCTTCTTAACCCTGGACGTACATTGAAAATACACGCAACGCTGACTCAAAATGCCGGACATTTGAGGCATTTAAGAAACCCCGCCCGGACAGCCCCGCAGAAGAGGACATGTCTGGGAAAAAGAGGACGTATGGTCAGTCTAATTTAGAGGCTAAATGGATTGCTCCCATTAGCTACATTGCTAGCCACCTAGAACAAGCCAATATTAAAAGTTAGAATGTAAAAAAAAGTTCAGTTCCCCTTTATAGCAAGGGCCTCTGCAACTTGCTTTGGTAAGACATTTAGCTTGTTAGCGAGCTGAATAACTGTTGTGGGTACAATATATCATATCTCATTAACCAGAGCTGATGTAGAAAAACCGATACCTCAGACATTAAATTCCTTGTTCAATGTGTCCAAACCAGTCACAATCTGAATCGATATCATTAGCTGATCATTAGAATATAAATTGTAACGAGACTGTAAACACAAACTTGGACCTTTAATGGCAGAGTATACCGTACCCAGTGCCCACCAAAACACAACATACACTGATAGGAAACATGTGTTTGCCCTCTAGATACACATATTAATAATGAACCTCATCTATAATCTCCACACATGCACACAAGGTACCTGCAGTTTCCTCTGATTAATACCATAATGGTTTCCGGTAAGAATACAGGGCAGCGCAATATACAACACGGGGCTCATAAATCTCATTTAACATTTCATTCACTATAACCATAACCTCGAGCATGGCACCGTGCATGTGTTTGTTTGAACAACATGCTGAAACTCCAACAAAGATATCAGCTGAAAGTAAATGGAGCAGAGGAAACGGCGCCTGTGTTTTGTGTAGACTCTTTTACTGTTGACTGATGATTTCCAAGTGCACATGTATCAGAGCACAGGTGCATGTTGTTGAGGAACAAAAGGACTGGAAATAAACTCACTGAGTGTTGCTCTAAATGTGTTGTAATGATATCTATGCCATGTAGAGAGACTGGTAAATGTCATATTTTACGTTCTAAGTTATAATATAATCATTTTTACTGCATTCTGGCATGTCCATCCATCCATTTTCCACTGCTTGTCCTTTTCGGGCTCACGGGTATGCTGGAGCCTATCCCAGCTGCATTCGGGCAGACAAGTTGCCAACTCATGGCAGGGACAATGTTGTGTACAGGAGGAGTAGACGGCACAGACAGCAGGGGCGTGGTTTTAAGCTGTATTTATTAATATATATACAGTACTATATATATATATATATACATAACAAATAATAATATTAAATAAAAAATCAAAATTGAGTGTGACGAATCCAAAAAGTGTGTGTGAGACTATGTGTGGTGATTAGGTGTTGAGTGTGTAACCAGTAGTGTTGAGCAAGAGGCCGAGGATCAAGAGGGACAAGGCAGAGCTCGGAGGTCCTTGAGCAGGCAGGAAGTCTGGGGGCTATAGCAAGGCGTAGAAGGTCTGTGTCCAAGTAGGAGGTTGAGATCCAGGGAAGCAGAGGGAACAAGGAAAGATGAGACACACAGCTTGTCAACGCGGGAACGGAGTTCTGCAGTTGGAGCGACAAGGAGGACATGAGACAATCAATAAGACGGGGGAGAAAACACAGAGAGAACAGGATTGCATGTAGCATGTAATACGGCTTACTGTACAGGACAGGTAGCTACGTTCTGGCACAGGATTGCAGGTTGTGCAGGCTTATGAAGGCGGTCCTCTGATTAGGGACAGGAGGGTTGAGTGCTGATGGAAAGCAGCTGCTTGCTGCCGCCTGAGGTGCACTCCGCGGGGCTCATTGGAGAATGCGCAGCGGCATGCGCTCGCGCCGTGACGGAAATCAGATAGACAATTTGATTGAATTTGTCGCTGCATTGTATAAAGCACAAGGTTTAATTTGTGGGAAAAAGTACCGGCTTATAGTCCGGAAATTGGACAAATAATACGTTGACATGGACTATTCAGTGATTTGAGTTATTCTGTGCTCAAAATTGCTTCATTGCAACGTTGCCTCCAATTTTTTGTGTCTTAGCAAACCCACAAATTCCCTGAGCATACCGTGGACCGCATCAGGTATATATGTATAAGTATATATATATATATATATATATATATATATATATATATATGTGTATACATATGTGTATATATATATACATATTTATTTATCTAGTCCTTCACTCTCTATATCCTCATCCACAAAATGTTCATCCTCGCTCAAATTAATGGGGAAATCGTAGCTTTCTCGGTCCGAATCGCTCTCGCTGCTTGTGGCTATGATTATAAACAATGTTCAGATGTGAGGAGCTCCACAACCCATGACGTCACGTGCACATTGTCTGCTACTTCCGGTACAGGCAAGGCTTTTTTATTTGTGACCAAAAGTTGCGAACTTTATCGTCGATGTTCTCTACTAAATCCTTTCAGCAAAAATATGGCAATATCTCGAAATGATCAAGAATGACACATAGAATGGACCTGCTATCCTCATTTGAATAAGAAAATCTAATTTCAGTAGGCCTTTAACTAAACTTACTAGAAAAAAAAACATTTTGTGGTTTGTGCAGGACACATTGTTATGTAAATTTTTTAAATCTGATTAATGATTAATTTGCATTAATGTGTTAATTTTGCCAGCCCTAGTTTATTTATGTGCAAAAGATAACATTTTAAAGTGGAGTCCATTTGTAAGTCAGGAGTAGAAACCATAAAAGTGCAGCTTTCAAGAACATGTTTGTCCTTGCTATCTTGAGTAAAAATCCTTGTGCTTCATCACATCTAAACTACATGAGGCTACTTATGTTTCAAATACAGCAGCAGATGTGCATAGGGGAGCACAAGCAAGGACCCACAAGCTGTCCAACATCTACAAAAAAGTGCCAACAGCTTAATTAAAGAGCAAGTGAGTCAGCTCTTGATGTGCGGCGTGCTTGTGCATAATAACAACTGTCAGCAAGTCAAGTGGCCACAAAGAACAATGGTCTGTGTGTCTGTATATTCATGGGAGCAGTTCATGCTAAGAGTGTGTTGGCGTCAAACCTGCGTTCCAGATGATGTCAGTATCCCCCACACACACACGCACACGCACACACACACGCACACACAAACACACACACACACTCACACACACACACACACGCACACACACACTCACACACACACACACACACACACACACACACGCGCGCGCACGCACACACACTCGCACACACACACACATGCATTTTGCTGTGGATGATGGCTGGCACGGTACTGATGGGGACACTCACTTTTGAAATACATTTTTTTTTTGGGTTGTTCTATTCATGCTACCAATACTTTCATTAAAGCAAAAAACAAACAAAAAAAATACTTCAACTGACTTTATTCTGTTTTGCATGCATTATAGGAGTGGTTCTCAACCTTTTTTCAGTGATGTACCCCCTGTGAACATTTTTTTAATTCAAGTACCCCCTAATCAGAGCAGAGCATTTTTGGTTGGAAAAAAGAGATAAAGAAATAAAATACAGCACTATGTCATCAGTTTTTGATTTATTAAATTGTATAACATTGCAAAATATTGCTCATTTGTAGTGGTCTTTCTTGAACTTTTTGGAAAAAAAGATATACAATGACTAAAAACTTGTTGAAAAATAATCAGGTGATTCAATTATAAATAAAGATTTCTACACATAGAACTAATCATCAACTTAAAGTGCTCTTTTTGGGGATTGTAATAGAGATCCATCTGGATTCATGAACTTATTTCTAAAAATTTCTTCACAAAAAAAAGAAATCTTTAACATCTTTATTTATGGAACATGTCCACAAAAAATCTAGCTGTTGTCACGACTTGGACTTGGACGTGGATTGTTTTCCAGAGGTGCCAAGCAAATGGAGTGGAAACGGCGTGAAGGTAGAGACATCTTTTTATTTTGACACTATAACTAAAAACAAGAACCAACAAAAAGCGCGCACAATGGCGGTACAAAAACTGGACTATGAAACAAAAGACTAGCACAAAGGCAATTAACTATAAACATGAAACAAAAACTTGCACTGGGGCATAAATATCGAGAAAACTTAATGTGACAAGGGCATGAGAAAAAACAGCATGGATATCATGGGTGCAGGAGGTGATGTTGCCAGGCTAACTACCTGGTAACTGTGGCTTAAATAATACTATGGGGATTGAAAACAGGTGCATGACATGGGGACAGGTGAAAACTAATGGGTTGGGATGGAAACAAAGCAAACAAGGAAGTGCAAAAAAAACCAAACAGGAAATTAAAGAGTCCAAAGGTCAAACAGCACATGGCCAAACAAAAACATGATCAGACATGACAGCTGTCAACACTGAATATTGTATTGTTGCATTTTTTTCACCGTTTATGAACTTACATTCATATTTTGTTGAAGTATTATTCAATAAATATGTTTATAAAGGATTTTTTAATTGTTGCTATTTTTAGAATATTTAAAAAAAAATCTCACGTACCCCTTGGCATACCTTCAAGTACCCCCAGGGCTACACATACCCCCATTCGAGAACCTCTGCACTAGAGGTTCTGACTTCCTTTAGCAGGTTTTTCCCACCCTTTTGTGAAAATGAGAAGCAAAGTCTAATAAAGAAAAGTATTTGACAAAAAAAAAATATTCCATGGAGCCCCTGGTTTTTGACTGACACGCAGACATATTTGAATTTTAATGGCTTTTATTTCCAAGGACATTCATTCATATATTGGCTTAACAGAGACACATTTAAAAAATACGTTAGGCATGTTTCCAGTAGACTTCACGGTGGAAAAGAGGTTAGTGCGTCTGCCTCACATTACAAAGGTCCTGCAGTCCTGGGTTCAATCCCGGGCTCGGGATCTTTCTGTGTGGAGTTTGCATGTTCTGCCCGTGAATGCGTGGGTTCCCTCCGGGTACTCCGGCTTCCTCCCACTACCAAAGACATGCACCTGGGGATAGGTTGATTGGCAACACTAAATTGGCCCTAGTGTGTGAATGTGAGTGTGAATGTTGTCTGTCTATCCGTGTTGGCCCTGCGATGAGGTGGCGACTTGTCCAGGGTGTAAACGCCTTCTGCCCGATTGTAGCTGAGATAGGCGCCAGCGACCCCAAAAGGGAATAAGCGGTAGAAAATGGATGGATGTTTCCAGTAGTACAAAAGATCACCATTTTTGTTTGTACTGCATATATATGTAAGATGAGGTGTAATATGTAAATATTTTCCACGGGTGCAAAATATTTTGTAAATATTTATTTACATACATGAATTGTTTCCAAACGGTGTCTGACACACGGCATTAAAACGGCAGATCAAAAAAAAAACCCAGAAGTAGTCTCCATTAGCCCACTAGCTGCGAAGCTAGATCTCCAATCAGCTAAACCGACTCAATAACTCCACAGTGAAGTTTTGGTGGATTCACAAAACTGAAACAATAGAAAAAGAATGCCATTGTTAGTTGATAATACTAACACAGACATCTGTAAACGTGTTAGCATATTTGTTAATGCTAACAACGCGAGCTGGGTTAAGATAATTGTACAAATATACATGAAAACACTCCTACGGCCATCACATATGTGAGTCAAGGCTGGTAGCCAAATACTTTTGGCAATATGGTGTATGACGTTAGTAACTGAGACAGATCGTCAGGTTCAAACACTGATGACATCCATTAAACAAGACAAAAGACAAAGAATCAAACAGAGACAGAATTAAATTTGGACTCAGATCTGAGGAGAGACATGGCCACTGTACTCTCTGAACAGTCCTGCACCACGCTCTGCCCAAAGATTGTACTCCTCCTTCTTCATTTTACTTTCTCCCCTCTCCTTCCCACAGCTGCTTCCTGAGGGAAGTGGGAAGTGGGTCGTAAACAGCGTTGCCTTCGGTTACCAAACAGTTCGAAGATAGTTCGTCAAATAGTTCAAAAAGAGTTCCATGATATAGTTCAAAGATAATCCCATGAAATAGTTCAAAGAGAGTGCCATAAAATATTTCAAAAACAGTTCGTAAAATACTTCAAAAAGAGTTCCTCTGGAAGTTGGGCAGATCCTGCCATCTGTCCGCTTTATAGTCTCAGCGGAGTTTTACGAGCCTTCTTCTTGGTTGGTTTCAAAGACAGCCTTTTGTCTTCTTGTCAGGAACACAATGTAATACAAAGTTTTTTGTGATAATTTAGAAACAAATATTTTAACACAGTTTGTGTTTTGTATTCATATTAACATTATGATAGCTACCTATTAGTGCACTAGCTGCTTTTCCGGGAGTAAGCGGTATTACCATAAGTCTATCAAAGTGCAGTAGTCAGTGTTTTACGATAATTCTAATTTTGAAATGGTAATATTAATTTTCAATAATTTTACAGCGGGTTATCGTTAATACCGGTAACTGTCACAGCCCTAATTTCAGCTTTGTATTATAGGTGGCAAACTGTATGAACGTATTTTTCTTTACATTACGCTTTTTTGATCATTGTAGTATTTCCACCTTTTTATGATATAATTTGGAATGTATTCTCTTAGTGTTAAAGTCTTTTCCAACTTAATATTCCAAAAATTGCAACATTATTATTTTTTTATTTTATCATAATATATTTTATTTAATATTTCAACAAAAAAATGCCACTCATATTATAACTATAGTGTCAAAAGATTTCCACTTTGCTCGTAAAATTACTGGTATTTTTTTTCCAGTTTTTCCTGGATTATTATTTTAAAATTTGCAATTTGGACGCCTCTGCGTCAGACGTTAATGGTATACTTAATGTTGTGATCGGTGAGTGGTCTTGTTGACCTGCCACCACAATGACGAGTGTGCGACCTGGCATCCTCGCCACGGTGACATCATCGCAACATGTGAGCTTGTCAGACAGATCTTTCAACCGCATGTATCTCCTGCCAGAGTGTAGGTGCACCACTGCAGCAGAATACGAGCTACTGTAAACAAATGTGTCACAAAGTGACTAATTCCCCGTAGAACGTTGGTTGTGTTTGTACATTTGTCATGGAGTTCTTCAACAATCTTAGGTAATGATGTCGCTCCCTCAGCTTCCGCCTGCTTCATTGCATTCATCTTGGCCTCAAAATGGCTCGCATGAAAATTTAAACACACACAGACTCTTATTAGGTTTCATTGGGATTTTTTTTTTTTTTTTACAGTGATTGAGGGTTGTTTAGTTGGTGAATAATGCAAAAGCCCATTTTCTGTTCCCTACAAAACAGAAAAAAACACCTTTAATTGCACACATTCTCCGACTAATCCAGGACTTAGTAATAGTGTCCATTATGTCTTCCTGTTCTACGTCGCACTATTGACACAGGTGACCAAAGGAAAAGATGCTAAATATAACCTTTTTCTAGAAATGTCATGCAATTAAATCCTTTAATTAGGCCCTCAGTTGTATAAATTGACAGTACATTTCAAAAATAGCAGCTGTTTGCCACACATGAAAATATTGTTTTTTTGTTTGGTCTGTTTGGTCACACTGCAAAAATTGAAATCTAAGTAAAATTCCATCCATCCATTTTCTACCGCTTATTCCCTTTTGGGGTCGCGGGGGGCGCTGGCGCCTATCTCAGCTACAATCGGGCGGAAGGCGGGGTACACCCTGGACAAGTCGCCACCTCATCGCAGGGCCAACACAGATAGATATCTCAAATAAGGGTGATATTTGCTTTTTTTCCGTCTGATAAGATAATTCTTCTCACAAATCTGATTTTATGTTAGAGTGTTTTACTTGTTTTAAGTATTTTGGTTCTAAATGATCTCCGTAAGATATTACAGCTTGTTGCTGAGATTTTATGGCCTATATTGAGTAAAACATGCTTGAAACTAGAATATCAAGTGTTGCAAAACTGTGTCATCAACACTCACAAGTATAAAACTACGTTTTTAAAGTAATTCCTTATTTCAAGCATGAAAAACAAAATGACTTCGACAAAATTGTGTCTCATAATTAAAACAGATGACAGCCAAATGGACTTTGCGGTTTTATTTTCAATGAAACAATAGAAAATACGCACTCATAAAGTAGTACAGTTGAAACAGTACAGTAAACATTTCACATGTGACATTTCAAACTATTTTGAACAGAAATAGTTCATGCACATTCAGATGAATTCTTCAAAATTACAATTTAAGTTTTGCCGCAGGCCGGCCTGTATACTGTATATGCGCACTCATTGACTGAAAAAGCACACATTTGGCGCGATGATTTCACGTTATTGATGGAAAAATGCATTTTTAGACCGTATGATTTGCCTGAGAGTAACAAGCGGTTGCCTTGTTGCCTTTCCATTAAGAAAAATACATTTGTTTTTAGTATCAGTTTGTTGGTTTCAAGAAATGTAATGCCGAGCGCATATCATTATGTCAAGATATTTTGCACCATCATTTACTTAATTCAAAAATATTTTTCAACATATTGAGCAAAAAGGTATAATATTTTTTGTTTCTACCAAGAAAAGTGCATTTGTTAGTAGTGAGAATGTACTTATTTTAAGGTATTTTTGGGTTCATTAAGGTTAGCTAATTTTACTTGTCTTGGAAAGTCTTGACAAGCCAATTTTTCTTGTTGTATTGGCGGATCATTTTGCTTAGTTCAAGTAAAATACCCCTAATTTTTGTATTTTTTTTCTTGTTTTTGAACACTGACTTTTTGCAGTGCATGTGTATTACTACTGTTTTTCAGGGAATACAATTGGAGTTTCATTTGCAGTAATTTAGTAGCTAAAATACTCACCGTTTGTGGTATTCACGTATGAACAGCCTCTCACACAATGTGTTTTGCCTTTACTTCTGCTTTTTTGTAATGCCACCACAGAAAGGTAGCGATGATGGCAGGGCGATGCCACATAAGACCATGGTGATGAACCATGAATGGAAATTGTTTTATTGAAAGCAGTGCATATTTCTTTATAGTGGCTGCTTAGTACGCTATGGGTGCATTAAGGCAGTGGTTCTCAAATGGGGGTACGCGTACCCCTGGGGGTACTTGATTGTATGCCAAGGGGTACGTGAGATTTTTCTAAAATATTTTAAAAATAGCAATAATTCAAAAATCCTTTATAAATATATTTATTGAATAATACTTCAACAAAATATCAATGTAAGTTCATAAACTGTGAAAAGAAATGCAACAATGCAATATTCAGTGTTGACAGCTAGATTTTTTGTGGACATGTTCCATAAATATTGATGTTAAAGATTTCTTTTTTTGTGAAGAAATGTTTAGAATGAAGTTGATGAATCCAGATGGATCTCTATTACAATCCCCAAAGAGGGCACTTTAAGTTGATGATTACTTCTATGTGTAGAAATCTTTATTTATAATTGAATCACTTGTTTATTTTTCAACGAGTTTTTAATTATTTTTATCTTTTTTTCCAAATAGTTCAAGAAAGACCTCTACGAATGAGCAATATTTTGCAGTGTTATACAATTTATTAAATCAGAAACTGATGACATAGTGCTGTATTTTACTTCTTTATCTCTTTTTTTTTCAACCAAAAATGCTTTGCTCTGATTCGGGGGTACTTGAATTAAAAAAAAATGTTCACAGGGGTTACATCACTGAAAAAAGGTTGAGAACCACTCCTTTAAGGCAGTGCATGTTTCTGTCCTTTGGATCCGGCTTGGATCGCCTCTGTGCCAACAGCTGAATATCTTTTGAGTTTTTAATGCACAAATCAATGGGATAAGACACCAATCTGTACTGACTGAAAACATGAACAGTCATTTTACAGTATCTGTAATGTATTAGCTCACATTTCATGTTTTGTTTGTACACAGCTTGACAGTGTACATAGTTGTAAATGCAACCACGACATGCTGCATGTATCAAGATCAATATTATAGGAACTCACTTGATGGACATTTGCCCGTGCAATCAAGCTGGCCAGTCTAAAACGACCTGGTTTAAAAAGAAGGAAAAATATGACTTACAAATTTATTAATTTATTAATTAATTAAAATAAATTGGGGAGGTATAGCTCGGTTGGTAGAGTGGCCGTGCCAACAATTTGAAGGTTCTAGGTTCGATCCCAGCTTCTGCCAACCTAGTCACTGCTGTTGTGTCCTTGGGCAAGACACTTTACCCACCTGCTCCCAGTGCCACCCACACTGGTTTACATGTACTGTAACTTATATATTGGGTTTCACTATGTAAAGCGCATTTGAGTCACTAGAGCAGGGGTCTTAGGCATACAGCCCGCGGGCCAATTGCGGCCCGCGAGACGTTATATTGCAGCCCCCACCTTAATATGAAAGTTTAATGTTAGTGCAGCCCGGAAGTTTTATATGAATGGCGCTTGAAGCATTGTGTTATTTGGGTCCAAAATGCTTCTTTCAACGTTTTGGGTTGCCTACCCCTGCATTAGTGGAAAAGCAGCAAGTGAGTGAAAGCGACCGAGACATTGCCATGGAGACGAGGGTTTTCATACGTGCCCGGCTGCAGTCACACCGCGACACCTGTCCATCAGTAATAATAGTCCCTGATAACCTGGACCAATTCAAATTTTTAGTTTTTTTGTTGTTTAATTTGCATTGACTTACACGATGAACACTACATATATTTCTATATGACGCTGGATAACACTCCGGAAGCTGTCATTTTTTTTGTGCTCGCTATCCCAGTATTTCCTCGGCTATTATAGCGCTGTAGTTGCCAGCTAGCCATTAACACGTGCATACATGAATAAAATAAATGAATGCATCCATGAATACATACGTTAATCTAATGCATGCATGAATGGATGCATGCTAGCATGAAAGAATGATTGAATGAATGATTGAAAGAATGAATGTATGCAGGAATAAAAAAATGCATGAATGAATGATTTAACAAATTAATGCAAAGACATGCACCTGGGGATAGGTTGATTGGCAACACTAAATTGGCCCTAGTGTGTGAATGTGAGTGTGAATGTTGTCTGTCTATCTGTGTTGGCCCTGTGATGAGGTGGCGACTTGTCCAGGGTGTACCCCGCCTTCCGCTCGATTGTAGCTGAGATAGGCGCCAGCGCCCCCCGCGACCCCGAAAGGGAATAAGCGGTAGAAATGGATGGATGGATGGATGGATGAATGGATGATGCATAAATGAATGGAGGCATTACTGAATTAATGCATGGATGAATGCATGCATGCATGAGTAAATGAATGCATAAATTATTGAATAATGCATGAATGAATGAACGATGCATGCATGAATAATGAATGAATGCATGCGTGAATGAATGACTATAGGAATGAATGAATAATTGAACGAGTGCATGCCCAAATTAATGCATGCATGCATGAATGAATAAATTAAATGAATGCATGCATTTACAATTGAATAAATGCATTAATTTGCCCACATATGCGGTTCTCTCCAAGGTTTCTAATAGTCATCATTGTCACTGTCACCGACGTCCCTCTGGGTGTGAATTTTTCCTTGCCCTTATGTGGGCTCTACCGAGGATGTTGTTGTGGTTTGTGCAGCCCTTTGAGACACTTGTGATTTAGGGCTATATAAATAAACATTGATTGTTGCTGTAGGGAGGAAAAACGGAACAACACACATTGCGGAAATAACAATATTCTCTGTGGTTCGGCAAAATACGAATATATTCCAAAACTCCAAACATGTCTTTTTCAAAGCCTGCAGTGAAGAGAACGTTAAGTGATGAGCAAAGAAAATTCCAGGAAAAGTGGGAGATGCAAAATTTCTTTGTTGAGCACAGGGTCGCCCCGACGTGTCTTATTTGCGCAGAGAAAGTTGTGGTGCACAAGGGATACAATTTGAAACGTCATTATACAACTTGACATGATGACAAATATGCACTTTTTTTTTTTTAGGAAATCTTTTCATTCGGCCCAGACGCTGTATCCAGTGGCCCCCAGGTAAAGTGAGTTTGAGACCCCTACACTAGAGAAAAGCGCTACATAAATATAATTCACTTCACTTCACTTCAAATTGGTCTGTAAAACAAAATCTGTGACACAATTGTCACCAAGAAAACCATGATGAGTAGTAATCATACTCAGCTGTTAATGGGAGCTGTGGGGATGGAGAAAGATTTATGACCCAAAAGTAGGCGTGGCCTAAATGTGCCACATGATGAGGGGGAGGAATGGGTGAAATAAAACCGGAAGTGCATCGACATCCTTTCATCATTTTATTTTGTAGTTTTTGACAGACATCAGACATTTTAGTTGTAGCCCACTTGTCAGAATGATTTGTGACTCTTACAGGCAGAAGTCAGTATTACATCTAGTAGTTTTTTAAGTTTTCCACCATCTTTTTTTTAGTACTTATAGCAGTTATACCATTTTTAATGCTTAATCCACCCTTAATTTGATTGCATTAATGTCTATCCATCCATCCATTTTCTACCGCTTAATCCCTTTGGGGTCGCGGGGGGCGCTGGAGCCTATCTCAGCTACAATCGGGCGGAAGGCGATGTACACCCAGGACAAGTCGCCATCTCATCGCAGATTGCATTAACATATGATTTTCAATTCACTTTATTGATTTTATTTAAGGTAAATTTGCATTTAAGCCAGTATTTCACAGCATTTTGACCAAAATAAACAAATGTATTACTATGTCACAGTAAACCCATATATTATCTTATATTTAGTTGTGTGGTACTACCAAGGCTGTTTTTGTAAAGGAGTTATAATAGATATGTCTAACTTAATATAATGGAAATAAAGAATTTACTTACTAGTTTCACTATTTTTTCCAAAACGAGAAGCTATGTTAGTTACAATGTAAATCATTTGTAATTGAATGTCAGAATATCATCTAGTTAATAAATAACACGGTCGTTTTACAATACAAAATAGCTCAAAACTAATGAAGTGCATACATCATATCTTAGACATCTCTATATTTGTGCATGCATTTTTTATAAGTAGTAGTACTTGTAGTATTGTTAAAACCCTTTTGTTGAAAAACATATTTCTGTCAGGCGTGCCCCTGACAGTTTGTTTGTGTTTAAAATTTTCCTGTGTGTGTGTGTGTGTGTGTGTGTGTGTAGTACTTCCTGTCGGTTTTCTGTCAGTGCTCTTATTTTGTCTGTTTCCTGTTTTTTTCCCTGAGCGCTGTTTCCTCTCAGCTGCGGCTGATTGGCACCTGGTCACACCTAGTGTCAATCAGCCCGCTACTATTTGTACCTGTTTTGTCTTCCAGTCGAGTGCGGGATTATTGTCAATGTGATGTATTTTCGCTCCTGTCGTGTCGTATCAGGTCGTGTCTTTGCAGCGTAGCGGTAAACTATATTTTGTTAGATGTTTGTGGCTTACTGTTTTTTGTTCCCTGCTTCCAAGTTTGTTTTCTTATTATAAGTACGACTTCTGTTTCTTGTTCGATACCGACTAGCTTCCACGCTAGGCCTTTTTGTGTCTTATCCGCCCACGTGCGCGCTTTTTGTTTGTACCCTTTGTTTGTTTTTGTTTTAGTATTTTTATTAAATAATGGTTTATCACTCCATGCCTGCCTCCATCGCTGCATCTTGGGGTTTGTCACCTACAAACTCTGACAGAATAATCCAGCCAAAGTCGAACCCCGCAGAGATGTTTATGGCAGAGAGACTTAATTTAGTTTTAGAATTGATGGACAAATCGAGGAAAAACTAAAACACAAACAAACTGTCAGGCGCAAGGCTGAAAATTTCAATGTTGGTAAAAAATATAATCTTTTTGTTTGTAAATTATTCAAAAATCAGAGCGGCGTTTAGAAGCAAAGAAACGTTAATTGTTTTGTTAGTTACACTTTTAAGCTCTGCACAAATGGCAATGTTAGGGATAAGAGACGGAACACCTTTGACTAAATTTAAAACATCAACGTCGTAGCATTTAAATTGGCTCCTATAAATGACACAACAGAGGTATTATTGCTATATTAGATATTAGAGATTATTTAAAAATGTGTAAATCCAATACTATTTTAACTTGCGGTTTTCCTTAAATGCAACAAAACATTTAAAATAGGAGCCACAAAGTGAAGAAAAGGATCTAGATAAACAGTATTTGCATATGGAGAATAACTGCCTATTTTCCTACAGTGTAATGAAATACAATTAAAAATAATGTGGTAAATACTTTAAATAATGTGTATTGAACTAAAAATAGACTATGATATAAAAAAGTACACATTTACATTTGTTTAAACATGGGATGTGAAGCTTTGTGATAGAATTAGCCAAATTGTATTGTCAAGGATAATATTGGAGCCTCTGTGTTTACGAGGATAATAAAAGGCACAATTTAAGCTTGGTTGGGAATAGGTCACCTTCCAAAGAGACACACAGCTAAAATAACAAAGGATAATAAAAGGTAAGATTTACGATAGTCAAGTGACGCATTAGTCTGTCAGTGCATGAATGTGTGTGCGTAAATGCAGTTATGCATATAGGGAAAAAACAACTGATAAATCTGTTAGCTCAAATTATATGAAAACTTTAAGAAGAGTTGCTTAAGAAATACAACTTAAATACCATAAGAATAGTAGAATAAGAAGCAAAAAACTAATTGTTGTATTTCAAGTAAAAATAGAGATAGAAGACAATTAAATGCCATTAAAATAAGAAAAATAGTTTAAAAACTTTCATTTAAGACAATAGTATACAAAATTATACTTTTAAAATGAGAACAGTTTCATAAACCTTTGTTTACGCTAAAACAGCTTAAACACACCCTCAAATCTATCCAGAATTTGCTTCTAATGCAACTTTATTAACAATATGTAAATTAAACATGTAAAGAATAATTTAGAAATGGAAGAAAACTAGCGATTTTCCTGCAGTGTAATGACAGACGATAGAAAATAATGTGTTATTTTCAATTAAATTAACTATGTGGATTAGACATTACTGCTGTTTTGAAATAATAAAACATAACATAAAAATTAATTCATCATATATCCTGTAAAATAAAGGAAAATGCAAAATAGTAAAGAGCCAAATACTTTTGAATAAACTGACAACGACTTGGTAGCAATCAATTTGGCTCCACCGATCGGCAACATGGAATTCCTTTTTCTAAGTCAGATGTTTGGCATCGGTTAAAGATTCAATACCTTTCCAAGTTAAGGTTTATACTTAAAATCATGTGAATTAGATTAAAGAAATAGACGACAATAAAAAAAAATTGACATTTACATTTGTTTAAACATTGGGTGTAGCATACTTGCCAACCTTGAGACCTCCGATTTTGGGAGGTGGTGGGTGGGGGCGTGGTCGGGGGTGGGACGGGGTATGTGGTTGTGGCGGAGCGGGGGCGTGGTTAAGAGGGTAAGAGTATATTTACTGCTAGATTCATAGATTCACCAAGTCAAGTACCATAAAAGAAATACTTGAATTTCAGTGTTCGTTTATTTACACATTTACACACACGTAACACTCATCTACTCATTGTTGAGTTAAGGGTTGAATTGTCCATCCTTGTTTTTCTTACCATATGCATGTACAGTTGATGGCAGTATTGTCTTGTTTAAGAGTGTCACAACATTGCTGTTTGGCAGACGAACTGCTTTACAGTAGACGAAAACGGACTGCTGTTGTTGTGTGTTGTTTTACTGGGCTGGGAGGACATTAATGAAACTGCCTAACAATAAACCCACATAAGAAACCAAGAACTCGCCCTCGATCATTCTACAGTTATAACGTCATTGGGTAGACACGCGCTTTATACACGTCACTCAGCTCTGAATTTCGGGAGATTTTCGGGAGAGGCGCTGAATTTCGGGAGTCTACCGGAAAATCCGGGAGGGTTGGCAAGTATGGGTGTGAGGCTTTGTGGACATGTGCTTGTTTGTGTGCATGCGTGTGTGCGTGTGTGTGTGTGTGTGTGTGTGCGTGTGTGTGTGTGTGTTTATGGTGGGCGCGGCTGTATTAGGCGGGGAGATTGGTGTGTGTACGCGTGAGGTTTTTTTTGAATAGGCCCAGCCATTTGTAGGGAGAAGCGAAGAGAGCTGACACTTCCTCTCTGAACTCAGTTTGTAAACGATCAATGAGTCCATACAAAGCTAAGAGCCGGAGATTCAAGAAATACACGGCGTACTTACCCGTGTAAAAAAATATCCATGGAGGGGGAGCTTAAACGATGGGTTAGTGTGGCGGACACAAGCTTTAGGGTAAATCATTATTCGTTTAAGGAGTTATCAGGCCTAATGTAGGCAAGGCCTTAAAGGCCTACTGAAATGAGATTTTCTCATTTAAACGGGGAGAGCAGGTCCATTCTATGTGTCATACTTGATCATTTCGCGATATTGCCATATTTTTGCTGAAAGGATTTAGTAGAGAACATCCACGAAAAAGTCGGCAACTGTCGGTGCTAAGAGAAAAGCCCTGCCTCTACCGGAAGTCGCAGACGATGACGTCACATGTTGACGGCTCCTCACATATTCACATTGTTTTTAATGGGAGCCTCCAACAAAGAGAAAACGACAATTTCCTCATTAATTTGAGCGAGGATGAAAGATTTGTGTTTGAGGATATTGATAGCGACGGACTAGAAAAAAAAAAAAAAAACGAGTTAAAAAAAACAAAACGCCCTTGCATCGGGAAGGATTCCGATGTTTTTAAACACATTTACTAGGATAATTCTGGGAAATCCCTTATCTTTCTATTGTGTTGCTAGTGTTTTAGTGAGTTTAACAGTACCTGATAGTCGGAAAAGTTTGTCCACTGGTGTGTTCTCAGGGAAGTCACGAAGCTGCAGCAGGACGAAAGCTCCGCTGAAATCCGGTGAGAAGCGACTTTTTAACCACAATTTTCTCACCGAAACCTGCTGGTTGACATTTGGTCACCGAAACCTGCTGGTTGACATTTGGTCTGGATCCATGTCTGCTTGACCGCGCTTTGATCCATAGTAAATTTTCACCTCCGGGAATTTTAAACAAGGAATCACCGTGTGTTTGTGTGGCTAAAGGCTAAAGCTTCCCAACTCCATCTTTCTACTGTGACTTCTCCAATAGTAATTGAAGAGATTACAAAAGGTTCAGCAACACAGATGTCCAAAATCCTGTGTAGTTATGCCGTTAAAGCAGACGAAATTTAGCTGTGTGTGTGCATAGCGCTCATACTTCCTGAAAACGCGTGACGTCTTGCGTACACGTCATCATTACACGACGTTTCGAAGACGAAACTCCCGGGAAATTTAAAATTGTAATTTAGTAAACTAAAAAAGCCGTATTGGCATGTGATGCAATGTTAATATTTCATCACTGATATATAAACTATCAGACTGCGTGGTGGGTAGTAGTGGGTTTCAGTAGGCCTTTAAGATTAAACTTTGAACAAAATCCACAAAGTAAGTTTAAGTGTGTATGTATATGTTTGCATGTTCTGTCACTGTGTGTCGTGAAAAAATGACCAGAATGTTTAAATTGTTTCATTAGTCTTATAGCTAATAGTCCAGGGTTAAAACTAGCATGTACACTTTTGAGTTAAACTGACTGATAAATACTTTTAAAGTAAGAAAATAATATGTAAACGATTAGTGAACACATGTAATTATCCTTAATAAAATAAAATAAACATTATTTTACTCAAACCGAATAACAACCTTGACAGAGTGGATTAAGAAATACAAATTAAATAACATTTTAAGAAAAATGCATTCAGACTTTTTCAAACAAATTGATGTAATTCAACTTAAAATGAACTGGAAGACAGTACAGCTAGCAGTATAGGCATGTATACAGGCGGTATAGCTCGGTTGGCAGAGCAGCCGTGCCACCTTGAGGGTTGCAGGTTTGATCCCTGCTTCCGCCATTCCAGTCACTGCTGTTGTGTCCTTGGGCAAGAAACTTTACCCACCTGCTCCCAGTGCCACCCACACTGGTTTAAATGTAACTTAGATATTGGGTTTCACTATGTAAATCGCTTTGAGTCTTGAGAGAAAAGCGCTATATAAATATAATTCACTTCACCAATGCTAATAAAATAGGAAAATAGTCAACTTGTATTTAAAACCAAAGTAGACAATAATTTTAATATAAGAAAAATAGTTTACTTGTATTTAAGATGAAACAGCCTCAATACAACATTACACTTTTAAAATAAGGAAAATATTTTATATAAGACAAAATTGTACATTTTACTTTTAAAATATGAAAAATAGCAAATAATTGTCTGTTATATTAAGTTATACATATCTATTATATTTCAAATCTGATACAAAAACAGCCTTGGTAGTGGGAGACAATTAAAATAAAATGATATATGAGTTTGCCATTTATATTAATACAGTTTTGTAATTAGGTTAAAATGCTGTGAAATAGTGATGTAAATGCACCATTTACCTCAGATAAAGTTATTAAAGTGAAATGAAAAATATATATCACTGTAATTACACTAAATCATGCATTTGAGAGGGTGGATAATGCATTAAAAACGGTATAACTGCTATAAGAACTACAAAAAAATGGCGTAAAACTAAAAAAACTACAAGATGTAATACTGACTTCTGCCCGTAGGAAGCATGCATCAATCTGATGTGTGGACTACAACTAAAATAGTGGATGTCTTTAGGAACTATAAAACACAATGGCCAGATACGATGTAGACCCAATTCTGGGTCTTTTTCACTTATTTTTACCCATTACTGTCGCCCTCAGCGTCCTAGTGGTTAGAGTGTCCGCCCTGAGATCGGTAGGTTGTGAGTTCAAATCCAGGCGGAGTCATACCAAAGACTATAAAAATGGGACTCATTCCTTTCCTGCTTGGCACTCAGCAATAAGGGTTGGAATTGGGGGTTAAATCACCAAAAATGATTCCCGGGCGCGGCACCATTGCTGCCCACTGCTCCCCTCACCTCCCAGCGGGTGATCAAGGGTGATGGGTCAAATGCAGAGACTAATTTCACCACACCAAGAGTGTGTGTGACAATCATTGGTACTTTAACTTTAATGAGTGATGCATTTAGGCCACACCCACTGAGTAGGATTACTACTATCATTACGTGTTATGTAGTGTTTTAAAAATAGAAAAAACAAACATAATGTGACCTCTTTAATAGAGTCAAGCTTTATCAGGGCTCAATGGCGTTTCTTTGCATTGCATGGCTCAGCAAAATTGATCCCGTCGGACGGTGGCACACACTTGGAAGGAGTCTGCAAAGAGCTGCAAATCCTCCTGCAAGATGAGACATCCAACAATCCATTTTTCTAACGCTTGTCCCTCTCAGGGTTGCGACGGAGGGGGCTTCTTATTGTGAGGCACTAACCCCTGTGCCAAAGTGCTGCCTCAAAATGCTGAGATAAGCATTTCAAACTATCTTAGTGAGGAAGGATGCACAATATTGTTTAATGCACCCCACTCTTCCCATATGAGTGGAGTATGGGAGGGGATGATTGATGTTTCAAGACAAATCCTGGACTCCATGATTTTAAAGTTCCTTCATATCCTACACACTGAGCACGAGCAACTTTTATGGCAGAGGTTTCTGCAATAAATGCCATACCTCTTTTGACTGACGCAGACTCGCCTCATTCCCTTACTCCAATAATGATCCTGACTATCCTGCAACTTTGTACTTACGTGGACCCCGACTTAAACAAGTTGAAAAACTTATTCGGGTGATACCATTTAGTAGTAAATCGTAAGGAATATGTACTGAACTGTGCAATCTACTTATAAAAGTTTCTATCTATCAATCAATCAATCAATCAATCAATCAATCAATCCTCTTCCTCCTACTGTTTTTTAAGAAAATACAGATCTGCATCGTCAGCAGTGGAAACGTGTCCAGCACAATATTTTTTGGAAAGATGAAGGAAAAAAATATTTCTCCACACTGCAAAAAGTCAGTGTTCAAAAACAAGAAAAAAAAATGAGGGGTATTTTATTTGAACTAAACAAAATTATCTGCCAATAGAACAAGAAATATTGGCTTGTCAAGATTTTCCAAAACAAGTAAAATTAGCTAACCTCAATAAACCCAAAATACCTTAAAGGCCTACTGAAACCCACTACCACCCACCACGCAGTCTGATAGTTTATATATCAATGATGAAATATTAACATTGCAACACATGCCAATACAGCCTTTTTTTTACTAAATTACAATTTTAAATTTCCCGGGAGTTTCGTCTTGGAAACGTCGTGTAATGATACGCAAGACGTCACGGGTTTTTAGGAAGTATGAGCGCTGCGCACACACACAGCTAAATGTGGTCTGCTTTAACGGCATAATTATACAGTTTTTTGGACATCTGTGATGTTGAATCTTTTGCAATTTGTTCAATTAAAATTGGAGAAGTCACAGTAGAAAGATGGAGTGTGGGAAGCTTTAGCCTTTAGCCACACAAACACACGGTGATTCCTTGTTTAAAATTCCTGGAGGTGAAACTTTCCTATGAATCAGAGCGGTCAGGAGAACATGGATCCCGACCACATGTCAACCAGCAGGTTTCGGTGAGAAAATTGTGGTTAAAAAGTCAGTTCTTACCGGAGAAAAGCTGAGCTTGTGCCGTCCATAGCTGCCGTCGACTCCCCTGAGACACTGGCGTCAAGACACCCGTGGAGACACCCTTCCGACTATCAGGTAATATAAAACTCACTTAAACACTAGCAACACAATAGAAAAATAAGAGATTTCCCAGAATTATCCTAGTAAATGTGTCTTAAATCTTCGGAATCCATCCCAATGCAATCGCGTTTTTTTTTTTTTTTTTCTAGTCCGTCGCTATCAATATCTTCAAACACGAATCTTTCATCCTCGCTCAAATTAATGTGGAAATTGTCGTTTTCTCGGTCCGAATAGCACTTTTTGTTGGAGGCTCCCATTAAAAACAATGTGAATATGTGAGGAGCCATCAACATGTGACGTCATCGTCTGCGAATACCGGTAGAGGCAAACCTTTTTCATTAGCGACCAAAAGTTGCGAACTTTATCGTGGATGTTCTCTACTAAATCCTTTCAGCAAAAATATGGCAATATCGCGAAATGATCAAGTATGACACAGAGAATGGACCTGCTATCCCCGTTTAAATAAGAAAATCTCATTTCAGTAGGCTTTTAATATAAGTATACTCTCACTAATAACAAGGGCACTTTTCTTGGTAGAAAAAAAATGAAACCTTTTTTGCTTAATATGTTGAAAAATATTCTTAAATTAAGAAAATGCGAGTGCCATTATCTTGACAATGAAATGCACTTAATGATTTTTTTTTTTTCATGCTTGAAGTATAAAATGATTACTTTTAAAAAAGTAGTTTTATACTTGTGAGTGTTAATGACACATTGTTG
Source organism: Nerophis ophidion (assembly GCF_033978795.1). Classification (NCBI taxonomy): domain Eukaryota; kingdom Metazoa; phylum Chordata; class Actinopteri; order Syngnathiformes; family Syngnathidae; genus Nerophis; species Nerophis ophidion. Next base: position 55,603,951 of record NC_084621.1, on the reverse strand, counting down.
CAACAGTTGATATTCTAGTTTCAAGCATGTTTTACTCGATATAGGTCATAAAATCTCAGCAACAAGCTGTAATATCTTACTGAGATCATTTAGAACCAAAATACTTAAAACAAGTAAAACACTCTAACATAAAATTAGATTTGTGAGAAGAATTATCTTATCAGACGGAAAAAAAGCAAATATCACCCTTATTTGAGATATTTAATTTTACTTAGATTTCAATTTTTGCAGTGTGACCAAACAGACCAAACAAAAAAACAATATTTTCATGTGTGGCAAACAGCTGCTATTTTTGAAATGTACTGTCAATTTATACAACTGAGGGCCTAATTAAAGGATTTAATTGCATGACATTTCTAGAAAAAGGTTATATTTCTGGCCACATTACTACATATGGCACCTTTAACTGTTCTTCCGGGTGAGGATGACGTCATTACACAACATGCGGAGTGACATCAGCACCATGGTGTTGCCCGGGTGGTAAAAGCGCACTGAATTTTGCTGACATTTTACTAAACAAAGACAGCAACGACACTACTTTTAATGATTGCAAGGTTGGTATTTTATCAAGAGGAGAACATCGGAGCAATAATATTTGAACATAAAGCATGCTAGCACTATAAATGAATGTCGCGCTGAACTCATACCAGGCAGCAGCAGTCATCCATCCATCCATTTTCTACTGCTTTCTCCCTTACGGGGTCGCGGGGGGCGCTGGCGCCTATCTCAGCTACAATCGGGCGGAAGGCGGGGTACACCCTGGACAAGTCGCCACCTCATCGCAGGGCAGCAGCAGTCATCTGACGCAAATTCAATCAACCAATCAATAATCATCAATAATTATATTATGCTAGATCCCCACATTTGCGGTCCCCTGCAAGGTTTCTCATTGTCATCTCATTGGGTTGAGTTTTTTTCTTGCCCTAATGTGAAATCTGAGCCGAGGATGTCGTTGTGGCTTGTGCAGCCCTTTGAGACATTCGTGATTTAGGGCTATATTAGTAAACATTGATTGATTGATTAAAATACATCAGGTACAAATGCCCCCTATAATGATAGCGCTATTACCTGTTAAATTGAAATCAATCAATCATAGTTTACTTACATAGCCCTAAATCATTAGTGTCTCAAAGGGCTGCACAAACCACAACACAAACCACTACGACATCCTCGGTAGGCCCACATAAGGGCAAGGAAAACTCACACCCAGTGGTACGTCGGTGACGATGACTATAAGAACCATGGAGAGGACGAAAGCAATGGAGGTCGAGCGGGTCTAACAGGATACTGTGAAAGTTCAATCCATAATGGATCCAACACAGCCGCGAGAGTCCAGTCCAAAGCGGATCCAACACAGCAGTGAGAGTCCCGTTCACAGCAGAGCCAGCAGGAAACCATCCCAAGCGGAGGCGGATCAGCAGCGCAGGGATGTCCCAAGCCGGTACACAGGCAAGCGGTCCATCCTGGGTCCCGACTCTGGACAGCCAGTACGTTATCCATGGCCACCGGATATGAATGCCATCTCATGCTGTTATGCCCATTTGATTGTAGACTCTTACTGACAACTTGTGGCAATAAGAAAATACTACGCTTGATTTGTTTGGGAACTTCCGGGTTGACGATGTCAGTTCAGTTCATGAGACAATTGAGATGCAGACAAGTTGTGTTAGCTCTTACAAGGCTTGGAAAATATAAGTCTGTAAGTAAACTGTTTAACTTGTTTATACAACTCAATATTAAAGTGGAACGTGGTTCAATTTGATAGTAAGACATTTATTGAAAAACGATTTTTGTGCACTGTTTTAATGGTATATTTGCACCATCAAAATAATTTCAACACTTAGCAGTATTTGTTTGATGATAGTGCTGTATACTTGTGTAAAGCAAATACTTACATATTGTGTATTAAATTTAAGTGTGTTATTTGAATCATAACGTATACATTTGCCATTGTGTGTATTTCAGTTTTACAAAAAAGTCCAGTGCAAGACAAAAGTAAAGATAGGAAAAGACAAAGCAAGATCAACAACAACAAACAGCCTAAATGGATTAATCTGCTTTGGAACTTTATTAGAACGTCTTGGACTGTTTGTTAGCTGTCTGCCAAGCTGTACAACCTCAACACATGTAGTGATGGCAGAACACATTCAGATGAGCAAGAAGAGACATATTCTAAATGGTTTAGAGGCTCCAGTTCTCGTCTGCCGCAAGCTTTCACCACGGCAGAGAAGAGTGCCACTCAGCCAGGAACAACAAATGTCACCGTGCAGTGTCTTAGTTTGTGGTCAAAAGCTTTCAACAATTTTCCAAGTAGATGCTTCTTCGGTAGGTGAATTTTAGTCAGAGAAAAGTTGCATGTTTTCCTCCAACCACATTTTCACTCAATCATTATATCCTCATTATATCGGGGACAGTGTGGATCAGTTGAGAGAGTGGCCGTGCCAGCAACCTGAGGGTTCTTGGTTTGATCCCCACCTACTACCAACCTCGTCACGTCCATTGTGTCCTTGAGCAAGACCCTTCACCCTTGCTCCTGATGGGTCGTAGATAGGGCCTTACATGGCAGTTTCCAGCAGGAGTGTGTGAATGGGTGAATGTGTTAATGTCAGGGTTATTTATTGTTGAACCCCATAATGCAGAAAAGGAGGCAGGCATGGAGTGAGAAAACCTGATTTAATAAAGATACTAAGACAAAATCAAACAAAAGGTTACTAACACAAAACGCGCACGAGGCGGATAACAAACTAAGGGTCTTTAGCATAGAAGCTAGCAAGAAACAAAAAAGGGCCTAGCGTGGAAGCTAGCGGGTTGCAAACAGGAAAACAGAAGTCGTTACTTGTAGAGTGAAAACAAAACAAGCAGGGAACAAAAGACAGTAAGTTACAAACAAAGAATGTAGCTTACCACCATGCTGCAATAAAACGACACGATAGCAACGACAACACAATGATCCAGCAACTGACAAGACAAAACAGGTACAAATAGGAGCAGGCTGATTGACATCAGGTGTGACCAGATGCCAATCAGCCGCAGCTGAGTGAAAACAGGACACAGGGAGACAAACGGGAAGCTGAACCAAAATAAGAGCACTAGACAGGAACTAAGGACAGGAAATACTAAACACAAAGAAGAAACAAACACAAACCAACTGTCAGTGGCAACTCTGACAGTAGCCCCCCCTCCCATAACGGATACCAGACGTTTTACAAACCTTCCCCCCTAGAAAAAAAAAAAAAAAACAGTCCAAAGTCAAGGGAGGGTAGAGGGAGGACAAGGTGGTGGGCCGCCAGTGTCCCCGCACCCAGCGGGGAAGAGTCAAGTGGCTACGGCGACTGGAACCCCGCTGCCATTTGCAAGGTGGTCGCCCATGAAACGACCACCTCTGTGGCCGATAGGTGTATGGTGGTGCCCTCTGCTGGCCCACCGGACAGGATGGTGGTGGCGCCCCCTGCTGCTGGCCCACCGGAGTGCGTGGTGGCGCCATAGGTTGCAGACCCACAGGAGATGATGGCGCCGTAGGTTGCAGACCCACCGGAGGTGATGGTGGCGTTTGCCGGCCCACCGAACATGGCCCCGTCTGTTGCAGGCCAACTGAGGATGATGGCGCTGTAGTTTGCAGACCCACTGGAGGTGATGGCGCCGTAGGTTGCAGACCCACCGGAGGTGATGGTGGCATCTGCCGGCCCACCGGAGATGGTGGCGTCTGTTGCAGACCAACTGGGACGAGTAGTAGCTGTGCGTCCCCATCTGCACAGCTACTGACAGCCCCCCCCCCCTCAAGGGACGGCTCCAAGACGTCCCCAGCTAGGCCCACAGTCAACAGGGGTGGGTGGGAGAGGGCTTGAAACACGTCCGAACTTCTCTTTAATTTAGCCATTAGCTCTAGCGCTAAATTAAGCCTCTCCGCCATGGACAACTCTGTGTGGTTCGTATTTGGCTGGATCATTCTGTCAGGGTTATTTGTTGTTGAACCCCATAATGCAGAAAAGGAGGCAGGCATGGAGTGAGAAAACATGATTTAATAAAGATACGAAGACAAAATCAAACAAAAGGGTACTAACACAAAGCGCGCACGAGGCGGATAACAAACTAAGGGTCTTTAGCATAGAAGCTAGCAAGAAACAAAAAAGGGCCTAGCGTGGAAGCTAGCGGGTTGTAAACAGGAAAACAGAAGTCGTTACTTGTAGAGTGAAAACAAAACAGAAGCAGGGAACAAAAGACATTAAGTTACAAACAAACGAATGTAGCTTACCACCACGCTGCAATAAAACGACACGATAGCAACGACAACACAATGATCCAGCAAGACAAAACAGGTAGAAATAGGAGCAGGCTGATTGACATCAGGTGTGACCAGATGCCAATCAGCCGCAGCTGAGTGAAAACAGGACACAGGGAGACAAACAGGAAGCTGAACCAAAATAAGAGCACTAGACAGGAACTAAGGATAGGAAATACTAAACACAAAGGAGAAACTAAAACACAAACCAACTGTCAGTGGCAACTCTGACAGTAGCCCCCTCCTCCCATAACAGATACCAGACGTTTTACAAACCTTCCCCCCTAGAAAAAAAAAGTCCAAAGTCAAGGGAGGGTGGAGGGAGGACAAGGTGGTGGGACACCAGTGTCCCCACGCCCAGCGGGGAAGAGTCAAGTGGCGACGGCGACTGGAACGCCGCTGCCATTTGCAAGGTGGTCGCCCATGAAACGACCACCTCTGTGGCCGACAGGTGTATTGTGGTGCCCTCTGCTGGCCCACCGGACAGGATGGTGGTGGCGCCCCCTGCTGCTGGTCCACCGGAGTGCCTGGTAGTGGCGCCCCCTGCTGCTGGCCCACCAGAGTGCCTGGTAGTGGCGCCCCCTGCTGCTGGCCCACCAGAGTGCCTGGTGGTGGCGCCCCCTGCTGCTGGCCCACCAGAGTCCCTGGTGGTGGCGCCCCCTTCTGCTGGCCACCCGGAGCGCGTGGAGGAGTCTGCTGGCACGCCGGAGTGCGTGGTGGCCCAATAGGTTGCAGACCCACAGGAGATGATGGCGCCGTAGGTTGCAGACCCACAGGAGATGATGGCGCCGTAGGTTGCAGACCCACCGGAGGTGATAGTGGCGTCTGCCGGCCCACCGAAGATGGCACCGTCTGTTGCAGGCCAACTGGGGATGATGGCGCTGTAGTTTGCAGACCCACTGGAGGTGATGGCGCCGTAGGTTGCAGATCCACCGGCGGTGATGGTGGCATCTGCCGGCCCACTGGAGGTGGTGGCGTCTGTTGCAGACCAACTGGGACGAGTAGTAGTTGTGCGTCCCCATCTGCACAGCTACTGATAAGCCCCCCCCCCCTCAAGGGACGGCTCCAAGACGTCCCCAGCTAGGCCCACAGTCAACAGGGGTGGGTGGGAGAGGGCATGAAACACGTCCGAACTTCTCTTTAATTTAGCCATTAGCTCTAGCGCTAAATTAAGCCTCTCCGCCATGGACAACTCTGTGTGGTTCGTATTTGGCTGGATCATTCTGTCAGGGTTATTTGTTTTGTAACCCCATAATGCAGAGAAGGAGGCAGGCATGGAGTGAGAAAACATGATTTAATAAAGATGCTAAGACAAAATCAAACAAAAGGTTACTAACACAAAGCGCGCACGAGGCGGATAACAAACCTAGGGTCTTTAACATAGAAGCTAGCAAGAAACAAAAAAGGGCCTAGCGTGGAAGCTAGCGGGTTGCAAACAGGAAAACAGAAGCCGTTACTTGTAGAGTGAAAACAAAACAGAAGCAGGGAACAAAAGACAGTAAGTTACAAAACAAACGAATGTAGCTTACCGCTATGCTGCAATAAAATGACAACACAATACAATGATCCAGCAACTGACACAAGACAAAACAGGTAGAAATAGGAGCAGGCTGATTGACATCAGGTGTGACCAGATGCCAATCAGCCGCAGCTGAGTGAAAACAGGACACAGGGAGACAAACAGGAAGCTGAACCAAAATAAGAGCACTAGACAGGAACTAAGGACAGGAAATACTAAACACACGGAGGGGAAACTAAAACACAAACCAACTGTCAGTGGCAACTCTGACAGTCAAAGCGCTTTGAGTACCTTAAATATAGGAAAGGTCTACACAAGTTTTAACCCATTCATCATACAGGTGAAACTCATTATAATTAGAATATGGTGAAAGAGTCCATTCATATCAGCAAATCAACCTCAAACGTGAATTTAATATGTGATATTAAATCATTACATGCAAAGTGAAATATGTCAAGCCTTTATTTGATATAATTTTGGTGATCAACGTTTACAGTTTTTTGTGAAAAAATACGTTTTCTGAGATTTTCAATTTAGCATTTTCATTAGCTGTAAGCAATAAACATCAATATTATATCAAAAGGAGGTTCAAAATATCTCATGCTGCATGTTATGAGCACGTGCCATTATATAAGTTTCACCTGGTAAATCTAAACAAACCTTTGCATTGTACATTTCACGACATATATTCTAGGTAGATGACAAAGCTTCTTAAAAGTTTTACAAATGTTATGAAATGTTACATTTTGTGTAATTTCAACATGTTTTATTTTGTTGAATTCAACAGATTAAAAAAAATATATAAAGACATGCACCTGGGGATAGGTTGATTGGCAACACTAAATTGGCCCTAGTGTGTGAATGTGAGTGTGAATGTTGTCTGTCTATCTGTGTTGGCCCTGCGATGAGGTGGCGACTTGTCCAGGGTGTACCCCGCCTTCCGCTCGATTGTAGCTGAGATAGGCGCCACCGCCCCCCGCGACCCCAAAAGGGAATAAGCGGTAGAAAATGGATGGATATATATATATAAATATATTTTCAAATATTTTTTGTAAGCTATGTGCCGCTTAACTTTTCACTGTTGGCTTTGTAAGGTCAAGTTAGCTCTAAATTAAATGAAATGTTTTTCCAAATAAGAATCGACAGGCTCCAGCGATGCCCCTCCCCGAAAGGGACAAGCAGTAGAAAATGAATTGATGGCTAGATGGATGGATGAAATCGATAAGGCAACCGAAAAAGAACCAAATTGTTTTTTGTTTTTTTTAAGCAGAATCGAAAGTGGAAGCGGAACCGGAAAATTCTTAATCAATTCCATCCTTACTCGGTATGCTGTCTCCCCCAATTCAACAAAAATGTACAGAAGTACTGTTTATTGTTCTAAAACCGTGACTAGCAAAAACAAATGTATGGTCTGGCGTGTCATGTGTCTATGTAACAATAAAAGAAGGGATCCAGTTGTCGTCCCAACGCTTTGTTTTATTCACAACCTTACAGCTACTCCAAATGTTACCTGGTAGCCTTTTGGCACATACACAGAATGTACCCGTAAATATCATAACATGGGCGGCACAGAAACCTTCAATTTTAAAAAGAGAGATAAAACAAAAGTAGCAACCAGAAGGAACATTTGATAAATAAATGACGTCACAACGTCAGACAATCAGAAACGAAAACTTTGTTTACAGCGCAAGTTGCTGCTTCTTCGTCTTCCATGTGCGTTTCTAGTATGTGCTGCGCCTTTCAAAATAAAGTATTCCGACTTAAGGTGTGATGCATGAAAACGCACATCTTAATCGGATCATGTTTTCAGGTTCCATGTACACAGTAACATTCCAATGTGAATAACAATGATCATCATGTTAAAATTGCCCATGTACACGTGACCAGTGTCACCTGCTAGGTCAAAGATGATATTAGTTTTTTACATAGTTTATGAGACAATGTGCTCTACAAACATCTCCCACTGAAGCATCCATCGGTGTTGAGCATTGAAGAAGCTAGTTATTTCCAATACATTACATTTGTACAGTTCATTGATTGTATATATTTATTTATATATACACTATAAACTAAAGATAAAAGTTAACATTCTCGCCTTTATGTGACATAACTACTTATTTTGCTTTGTATTTTGACCTAATGTAAACAGGAATCACATAAGAACAAGTTTTTTTCTAAATGACTTCAACACCGGAGTCATAATTTATTTTTCAACGCCAAGGACCAGGATTTTGCGGTCTCACGTCGGGCAGCCACGTAGGTAGAGGACAAACTATTGTGTTATTATACATCTGACTGTGCTTTTTATATCATTTCCTAAATACATAAGTGAATACATTACAATTGTACGCCAATGTGTGAACTTTACAATAATTCAGAAACACAGACACATCCATGTTTATTCCTCAGACAACAACCCGAGAGAAATGCAATTCCGCTTAATTTGACTTCATTCAATTTGCCGCCTGGAAAATTCCAATAATCTAATAGAAACATAGTCAAGAGTTGGAAATGTCATCTGAAAGTATAACGAGATGAGAGCTGGTTTAACACATTCTCAGTGGAAGATGGAACATCTCATTTTGTTGCTCCTCCAGGAGGTGCCACTAATCACATAACATGCAGTAATAAATGTTTCCGCTGCAATAAACAAGCTTGAATGAATACCAAACACTCATCATATGTGCATTATGTCACCAATAATCACAATATCACACTGGCATGTTATTAGGGATTATTTCCAAAAATGTAAGCTCTGTCCACTTAAAGGCCTACTGAAACCCACTACTACCGACCACGCAGTCTGATAGTTTATATATCAATGATGAAATATTAACATTGCAACACATGCCAAAACGGCCTTTTTAGTTTACTAAATTGCAATTTTAAACTTACGTTGTTGAAAACGTCGCGGAAGGATGACGTGTGCGCGTGACGTCACGGACTGTTAGGAAATATTAGCGCTGCGCACACACACAGCTAAAAGTCGTCTGCTTTAACCGCATAATTACACAGTATTTTGGACATCTGTGTAGCTGAATATTTTGCAATTTGTTCAATTAAAAATGGAGAAGTCAAAGTATAAAGATGGAGTTGGGAAGCTTTAGCCTTTAGCTACACAAACACACGGTGATTCCTTGTTTAAAATTCCCTTTACTATGGATCAGAGCGGTCAAGCGAACATGGATCTCGACCACTTGTCAACCATCAGTTTTCGGTGAGAAAATTGTGGTAAAAAGTCGCCACTTATGGGAGATCAGCTGAGCTTATGCCGTCAGTACAGCTGCCATCGACTTCCATCAGGCACTGGCCTCAAGACACCCGTGGATACACCCTTCCGACTATCAGGTACTATTAAACTCACTAAAACACTAGCAACACAATAGAAAGATAAGGGATTTCCCATAATTATCCTAGTAAATGTGTCTAAAAACATCGGAATCCGTCGCAATGCAATCGCGTTTTTTTTTTTTTTTTTCTGGTCAAACACAAATTTTTAATCCTTGCTCAAATTAATGGGGAAATTGTCGTTTTCTCGGTCCGAATACTTTTTTTTGTTGGAGGCTCCCATTTAAAACAATGTGAGGATGTGAGGAGCCATCAACATGTGACGTCATTGTCTGCGACTTCCGGTAAAGGTAGGGCTTTTCTGTTAGCGACCAAAAGTTGCGAATTTTATCGTCGATGTTCTCTACTAAATCCTTTCAGCAAAAATATGGCAATATCGCGAAATGATCAAGTATGACACATAGAATGAACCTGCTATCCCCGTTTAAATAAGAAAATCTCATTTCAGTAGGCCTTTAAAGACGACCTGTAATGATTGTAATTTAACAAACTTTCACTGGGTGTGAGTTTTCCTTGCCCTTATGTGGGCCTACCGAGGATGTCGTGGTGGTTTGTGCTGCCCTTTGAGACACTAGTGATTTAGGGCTATATAAGTAAACATTGATTGATTGATTGATTCTTGCGGTCTGAATTGGATATGCTGTGGTGTAAATTAGGCCTGGGCCACTAACACTTGGTCATTTCGAAATATATTTATACTTTTTGATCAGTTGAAACCAGAAATTATGAAGCAACATTCACTGTATTCGTCAGTGAGCAATATTAGGACACACCAACAGCCAATCAGATAACAGTATTCACAAATCAATGGGCGGGACATGCTAACAGCCAATCAGATAACAGTATTTACTAAGCAATGGGAGGGACATGTTAACACCCAATCAGATAACAGTATTTACTAAGCAATGGGAGGGACATGCTAACAGCCAATCACTTAACAGTATCAACTACAAATGTTTGTTGCGCCCTCTTTCTGTCTGGCTGTGGATTTAGTGCATGTAGTCTGAAGAGAAACTGTAATATCATGATATATCAACTCAGTAACAGAAACTTGTCTGTAGTTTTGTTGGTTTTAACGCAGACGGTGTGGCAACAGCATGACACCTCTAACGAGTCGGTTAAAAAAGTGGCTCTCTGAACTACTGCCATCTTGTGACTCGAAACTGCAACGACCTTCAAATATAATGTAATTATTTTACCAGGTGGCTGCCAGACCTTCTCCACTGATAAATTGCACCATTGGTAAGTTGGCAATTGTATTGATGTATTTGTCGACATTCTTGAATAAGCTGTTAGAAAGTATAAATGATCAATATAAAAACATATATTTTGATACAGTTTTAAAGGCCTACTGAAATTAGATTTTTTTTATTTAAATGGGGATAGCAGGTCCATTCTATGTGTCATACTTGATAATTTCGCGATATTGCCATATTTTTGCTGAAAGGATTTAGTAGAGAACATTCACGATAAAGTTTGCAACTTTTGGTGCTGATAAAAAAGCCTCGCCTTTACCGGAAGTCACAGACGATGACGTCACAAGGGTGAGGGCTCCTCACGTCCTCACATTGTTTTTAATGAGAGCCTCCAGCAGCAAGAGCTATTCGGACAGAGAAAACGACAATTTCCCCATTAATTTGAGCGAGGATGAAAGATTTGTGGATGATGATATTGATAGCGAAGGACTAGAAAAAAAAAAAGAATAATTAAAAGCGACGGTTCCGGGCGGCGGCTGTGTGAGCCTTTCAGATATAATTACACACATTTACTAGGATAATTCTGGAAGATCCCTTATCTGCTTCAATCAATCAATCAATGTTTATTTATATAGCCCCAAATCACAAATGTCTCAAAGGACTGCACAAATCATTACGACTACAACATCCTCGGAAGAACCCACAAAAGGGTAAGGAAAACTCACACCCAGTGGGCAGGGAGAATTCACATCCAGTGGGACGCCAGTGACAATGCTGACTATAAGAAACCTTGGAGAGGACCTCAGATGTGGGCAACCCCCCCCCCCCCCCTCTAGGGGACCGAAAGCAATGGATGTCGAGCGGGTCTAACATGATATTGTGGAAGTTCAATCCATAGTGGCTCCAACACAGCCGTGAGAGTTCGGTTCAAGCGGATCCAAGACAGCAGCGAGAGTCCCGTCCACAGGAAACCATCTCAAGCGGAGGCGGATCAGCAGCGTAGAGATGTCCCCAACCGATACAGGCGAGCGGTCCATCCTGGGTCTCGACTCTGGACAGCCAGTACTTCATCCATGGTCATCGGACCGGACCCCCTCCACAAGGGAGGGGGGGACATAGGAGAAAGAAAAGAAGCGGCAGATCAACTTGTCCAAAAAGGAGGTCTATTTAAAGGCTATAGTATACAGATGAGTTTTAAGGTGAGACTTAAATGCTTCTGCTTATTGTTTTAATAGTGTTTTAGTGAAATTGTAAAGACATACCTCGAGGTCGGATGGCTGCGGTGAACACGAAGTGTCTCAGAGAGAAACCGAGGAGCCAAGCTCTCAGCTGCCTTTTAAACAGCTGCTGCAGGAGGACAAATAATCCAATGATGTCTCCGGTAAGATATATATCACAATTTTCCCATCAGAAAACATGCTGGTTGACGTAGAGAAACATGTTCTCTTGACCATCTCTGTGTTAAAAACAAAGAAACACCGGCTGTGTCTCGGTGCTAAAGACAGCTGCAATACACCGCTTTCCACCAACAGCATTGTTCTTTATAGTCTCCATTATTAAATGAACATATTGCAAAAGATTCAGCAACACAGATGTCCAAAATACTGTGTAATTATGCGATGAAAAGAGACGACCTTTAGCCGTAACTGGTGCTCAGCTAATATTTCCTGACAATCCGTGACGTCACGCGCACCCGTGATCATTCCGCGACGTTTTCAACAGGACACTTTGCGGGAAATTTCAAATTGCAATTTAGTAAACTAAACCGGCCGTATTTGCATGTGTTGCAATGTTAATATTTCATCATTGATATATAAACTATCAGACTGCGTGGTGGGTAGTAGTGGGTTTCAGTAGGCCTTTAAGCAATATCACCCAGCCCTTGGGTACATTTTGCTCCCCAGGTCACATGTTCAACCCCTCCAAGCCCCGTCCCCTCTAAAAGTATCCGAATTCATCTTTTTGAGTTGGTTTTCCTGTGTTGACCACCACCAAAACAATTCACTACAAAAAACACTTCCTTTTTTTTTTTTTTTTAATTGATTGAAACTTTTATTAGTAGATTGCATAGGTTGATAGGCAACACTAAATCGGCCCTAGTGTGTGAATGTGAGTGTGAATGTTGTCTGTCATGTGTTGGCCCTGCGATAAGGTGGCGACTTGTTCAGGGTGTACTCCACCTTCCTCCCGATTGTAACTGAGATAGGCACCAGCGCCCCCCGCGTACCCAAAGAGAATAAGCGGTAGAAAATGAATGGATGGGCACAGTTCAGTACATATTCCGTACAATTGACCACTAAATGGTAACACCCGAATACGTTTTTCAACTTGTTTAAGTCGGGGTCCACGTTAATCAATTCATGGTACAAATGTATACTATCAGCATAATACAGTCATCACACAAGTTCATCATCAGACTCAGGGGCGCCGAAAAGGGGGGGGGGGGGTAAAGGAGATGGATTCTAGGGGCCCATGATGGAGGGGGGCCCAGAGAGGCCCCTACTAATGATGAAATTATAATACAGAGGGGTCCTGTAAAGATACAGGGGCCCTGTAAAGATTGTTTTCATGGGGCCCAAAATCCCTAGCGGCGCCCCTGATCAGAGTATATACATTGAATTATTTACATTTTTTGCAATCCGGGAGGCGGGATGAGGAGGGTTTGGTTAATATCAGCACTTCAATTGCATTATCAGAGAAATGGACATTGAAACAGTGTAGGTCTGACTTAGTAGGATATGTACAGTGAGCAGGGAACATACTGAGTTCAGATAGCATAAGAACAAGTAAAGAATAGAATACATCTTTACTGTCATTGTACATTGTACAACGAAATTGTATGCAAAACTAATTTAGTGCAAATCCATAACACATAAAAACATAAGAATATAGATGAATAGATAAAAATACTTGAAATACATAAAAATACCAAGCATACAGCTCACATGCACAGTCATTATTGTCATCTTGTGTTCAGCGACACTATTGCTCTCGGGTAAAAAGTGTTCTTAAATCGGTTTGTCTGGCATTTTATTGTCCTGTATCTCCTGCCTGAGGGCATCAGTTCAAATAGTTTATGTCCAGGGTGAGATGGGTCCTTTATGATGTTTTGGGCGTTTTTGAGGCTGTACGGCTGTACTGTACGGTTCATCTAGGGAGGGGAGAGAGCAGCCAGTGATCTTCATGGCAGTTTTTATGACCCTCTGAAGTGCATTTCTCTCTGCCACCGCGCAGCTGGCATACCATACACACATGCAGTATGTCAGCACACTCTCTATTGAGCAGCGATAGAAGGACACAATCAGTTTTTGAGACAGGTTGCTCTTTTTGAGGAGTCTCAGAAAATAAAGTCTTTGCTGATGGTCACTGAGTTGTTCATACTCCACGACAGGTCTTCCTCCATCTGGATCCCCAGGAACCTGAAGTTAGAGACCCTTTCCACATAGGCCCCATTGATGTACAGTGGTTGGATGTTTATTGTTTTTTTTCTTCCGGAAATCCATGATCAGCTCCTTCGTCTTGGTGATGTTAAGGACAGGGTTGTTTTCCCTGCACCACCCAGTCAGCCGCTCCACTTCATTTCTGTAGGCAGACTCATCCCTCCCAGAAATGAGTCCAACTACTGTGCTGTTGTCTGCAAATTTAATGGTGACATTGCTGGCATGAGCAGGGGTGCAGTCATGAGTGTAGAGGGTGTAGAGTAGGGGGCTTAGCACGCAGCCCTGGGGGGAGCCGGTTATCCTTGTTATGATCGGTTGCCCGGATCATGTTTTCTTTAGTTTTTGACTCCCTTAGTTCTGTTTTGTGTTTTAGATGCCATGGGTGCAGATTAGTATCACCTGCCTCTGATTAGTGTTTTCGGATGGTCACCTGCTGCCGGGCACGTATTCTTGTTTTTCGCTACAATCAGACTGGCTGTCTTGTTTGCTCCTGCAACACGTTACATGGAGTATTTCTAGGATTCTTGATCCTAGTTCAAGTGCTGAGCTATATCATAGCTCCCATGCTATCGTAACGTTTTTCTGTGTTTTAAAGGCCTACTGAAACCCACAACTACCGACCACGCAGTCTGATAGTTTATATATCATGCCAATACGGCCTTTTTAGTTTACTAAATTGCAATTATAAATTTCCTGCGGAGTTTCTTGTTGAAAACGTCGCGGAAGGATGACGCTTGCGCGTGACGTCACGGACTGTCAGGAAATATTAGCGCAGCACTATTTGTGGCTAAAAGTCGTCTCTTTTCATCGCGCAATTAAACAGTATTCTGGACATCTGTGTTGCTGAATCTTTTGCAATTTGTTCAATTAATAATGGAAAAGTCAAAGTTGAAAGATGGAGTTGGGAAGCTTTAGCCTTTAGCCACACAAACACACGGTGATTCCTTGTTTAAAATTCCCAGAGGTGAAGCTTTACTATGGATCAGAGGGGTCAAGCGAACTCGATCCCGACCGCTTGACAGCCGGAAAGTTTCGATGAGAAAATTGTGTTAAAAAGTCGCCTCTTACCGGAGATCTGTGGAGTTTGCGCCATCCTTGTATCTGCCGTCGACTTCCCTCAGACACTGGCCTCAAGACACCCGTGGACACACCCCTCCGACTATCAGGTACTATTTAAATCACTAAAACACTAGCAACACAATAGAAAGATAAGGGATTTCCTAGAATTATCCTAGTAAATGTGTCTAAAAACATCTGAATACGTCCCAATGCAATCGCCTTTTTTTTCTTTTCTTTTTTTCTAGTCCTTCGCTATCAATATCATCTTCCACGAATCTTTCATCCTCGCTCAAATTAATGGGGAAATTGTCGTTTTCTCGGTCTGAATAGCTCTTTCTGCTGGAGGCTCCCATTAAAAACAATGTGAGGATGTGAGGAGCCCTTACCCTGGTAACGTCATCGTCTGTGACTTCCGGTACAGGCAAGGCTTTTTTATCAGCACCAAAAGTTGCAAACTTTATCGTCGATGTTTTTTACTAAATCCTTTCAGCAAAAATATGGCAATATCGCGAAATGATCAAGTATGACACATAGAATGGACCTGCTATCCCCGTTTGAATAAGAAAATATAATTTCCGTAGGCCTTTAATATTCATGCCTGATTTATGAAAATAAATCATATTCTTACTTATACCTTGCCCCCGAAGTTTCTGTCTGCATCCTGGGAGAGCGATCCACGCAGTAAAATGCTACCACGGCGTAACATTCCTGTCACTCACGTACATCAAACCACGCCACTATCCTCGCAATGCCATGCAAGTAACTATTTTAAAGGATATAAATGGTAAATGGGTTGTACAGATGTCAACTTATTTGTTATTACTGTAAACGTATTTATTTACCATTGCACTGTAATTGGAAGTTAAAGGCCTACGGAAACCCACTACTACCGACCACGCAGTCTGATAGTTTATATATCAATGATGAAATATTAACATTGCAACAAATGCCAATATGGCCGGTTTAATTTACTAAATTGCAATTTTAAATTTCGCGCGGAAGTGTCATGCTAAAACGTCGCGGTATGATGACGTGTGCGCGTGATGTCACGCATTGTAGAGGACATTTTGTTCCAGCACCGTTCACAGCTACAAGTCGTCTCTTTTCATCGCATAATTCCACAGTATTATGGACTCTATGTTGCTGAATCTTTTGCAATTTGTTCAATGAATAATGGAGACGTCAAAGAAGAAAGCTGTAGGTGGGAAGCAGTGTATTGCGGCCACCTTTAGCAACATAAACACAGCAGGTGTTTTATTGTTTACATTCCCGAAAGATGACGGTGAAACTTTACTATGAAACAGAGCGGTCAAGCGAACATGGTTGGATTGGACAACACACATAAAGTACAGTGTATTATGCAGCGATCATTTTGAAAGATCCTGTTTTGAAGAGGGTCCTTTGCGAAGGGCAGAGATGGGCATCGCCACCACCCGTCGACTGGTGCTGAAGAAAGGTGCGGGGCCGACCTTCAGGTTGTACGGGTACGACCATGTAATCTCACTAAAACACTAGTAACACAATAAGCAGACATGGGATTTTCCAGACTTATCCTAGTTAATGATCCTAATAAGATCTGAATCGCTCCCACTATATAGTCTTTTTTTTTTTCTAGTCCTTCACTCTCACTTTCCTCATCCACAAATCTTTCATCCTCGGTCGAAATAATGGTGAAATCGTCGTTTTCTCGGTCAGAATTGCTCTCGCTGCTGATGGCCATGATTGTAAACAATGTTCAGATGTGAGGGGCTCCACAACCCGTGACGTCACGCGCACATCGTCTGCGACTTCCGGTAAAGGCAAGGCATTTTTATCAGCACCAAAAGTTGCAAACTTTATCATCGATGTTCTCTACTAAATCCTTTCTGCAAAAATATGGCAATATTGCGAAATGATCAAGTATGACACATAGAATGGACCTGCTATCCCCATTTAAATAAGAAAATCTAATTTCAGTAGGCTTTTAAATATCTTTGTTATCCTTAATAAATAAACAAAAAAATACATATTTCTGTAAGAAAACATTTAAACTAACTAGGTATTGAACATTTTGAAGTGCATTTTTGTTTTGGGTCGGAAAAATAGGGTCGGACATTTCCTTTTCGTTTATTACTACCACACGATCACGATGGC